>NC_133306.1:3489996-3522626 GCF_012295235.1 Primulina huaijiensis
AAAAAACGATTGGGAAAACCCTCTGGCTCTAATACCATGTAAAAATGAGAAGAAAATTTTGATATATTATCTCATCAGAGTAATACATATTATATAGATCACAAGTAGATAAAAAAATCTCCAAAAAATCATAAAGAAATATTATCCTATCTAATTTACAAGATTTAAACTCAACAATTATTATCACGTTTATAGAATTGGAACATGAAATATATAGTCCGGAGACTATATGTCCTCCAACACTGTTTTCAAGATTTACATTTTAAATTTAAGTCTTCATTAAGTGTATTTAATTTTACTCTTGATTAAGTGTCTTTAATTTAAGTCTTAAAACCAATTGTTACTTGAGTTAGAGGTTATTAACTCATCTTCAATTAAATACATCAATTTTAATTCACAAAAGTTAAATTTATTCCAAAAAATAGTAATGGAAACATAAAGGTGGTTATCATAAATGACAAAGCCTCCATTAGGTAGATGAAGATATCCAGAGCCTAGTTATTGATCGAATTAAAAGGCTTCATACAATTGACCGCACCATGGTACAAGACTATGCAAAGATGAGTCGAGGTGAAGTAACTTCATTTTATGGATGCATCCTATATTTGTGACTGGTGCATATAAACAAACTTTGGAACGTCAACGAATATGTAAAAACTGCTTACTAGCATCCTCTTCTTGATATCTTTTCTTTATTCGGTCGAGAGACTTTTGTGTTGCCTCTTCTCTATCTTTTAGCTTTGCCTACATAAAGCAACACATCAAGAAGGATAACTCTGCAATTGTTCATAAACAAGTAGGCAGAAAGTCAATTACCTTGTACAATTGTTTCCATTTAAAGATTACTCGTTTCTGTCCCATCCTCTCAACCACAAGATTGGCACTTTCAATGCCAAATTGGCGCACGTAAAACTTTTTCCACAGCTCATCTGTTGCAGGGCTTAGATCTCTCCCCTGCAACAACAAAGTTTAGATCATCATTTAACTGTAGAAAATGTAGCAGTATATCTAAGAATCGAAAAATGGATCGCAAAGAAATATTACTTTTGTAGTGTTCTCAATATGCATCAATTGGTCAAGTGTACAGTGGGGTAGAATGCGCTCTAGGAGATGAAAGTCTGTCTCTCCAACATCTCCTAGATATCTAACGTTATCTATTGCCACCTGAATGCATAAATCAACTAAAGAAGGTACGTTATCCATCGTCGTTGAAGTTGTTCCTGACAACGCTAGATGTGCTATTGTCCCCTCACACCTCCTGCGAAAACCAGTTTTTCCAAAAGGAGAAGAAAATGAAACTTCAGATACTCATAGCAAGTATTAGTATAAGTTATTTGTCATTCCATTATCAAAAACAAGAAATCATAGCTGCTGAATCATAAATTTTGAAGTATGATTCCTTTATGCCATGGATGGAAAATCAATTGCTCTATAGATGAAGCTAAATAGCGATTCAATACAGCCCACAAAAATACCAATAATTAATTACAGGTTCACCAGCTGACACAGACACAAACTAAGAGAAAGCCGATAAAAACGCCATCCATCATCACTACAGCTAGTCAATCAATTAACAAGGAACGAAAAAAAAAACCAAACACCATTCAACCACCCGATTGCTCAAGAACCGAATCGGATTAGATTGAATTGCATCAACCAGATAATAATTAACGTAAACCAAAAAGAACAGAAAAAACGCACTTCCACAAAAAATCAAGGATTACACATACCTTGTCGCGTGATCGGACTTGTGGAATATGGGAGCAAATATGGAATAAATCAGTAAATTGTTACAGATTCTAAATAAGCAGATAATTTTCTGGAGAAAAAAATGACACGATTATCCGGCGAACGAACGATTTGGTTGGAATTTTGAAGGATGGCGTGTTTGGGCCCAATGGGTTTGGTTCGGTTAGGACACGAGATTTACCGTTAAAGCTGAACATTTTCTTTTTTATATATGGGTTTATTAAAAAAAAATTTAATACATATGTACTATTACATATATATTTGGATTTATTTTTAGTGTTTTAAGGGTAACATCTCAATTTTCAATCATAAAGTTTCCTCGAAAATAAAAAATCGTTTTTAAAATAAAAAAATTGCATTTTTAGTCCTATATATTTACATTTTTGTGATTTTAGTCTTGTATATGTTAAATTTCAATATTAATCTTACATTTTTTTATTTTTTGGTAATTTTAATTCTTTACATCGGGAGAATAATGTGACATTGTACACATAAAGGTCACATCATTGTCACATCAAAAAATGACTAAAACTACAAGAAAAACAAAAATAACAAATTAAGTTTGAAATTTGACAACATAAATGACCAAAATCGTAAATAGATAATTATATAAGATAAAAAAAATGCAATTTTGTCTTTAAAAAATATATGCTTAATTTATTTAAACCAAGTTTCGCCTTAAAAAGTGTTTAAATACATACACACATACGAAAATCTAAAACAATAAAAAAAATAAATTTTTTTTAATAAAGAATAGATGTTGCATCAAAAGTTATATTACAATGAAATAATTATTGCATCAATTACACACCAGTAATTTATTATAAAGAAAATAAATAAAAATGTGTTTATTCTACATATATAGTAATGTTTGGTCTGGAGTCATATTTCATCAGTCAAGTGCAGCATTCAAGAGTTCATTCCAGATATCAGGAACCCCAGCGATGCACCAGTGGCTGCAGTCCGGTAAACGGTGACCTCCCTGCCCGTAAACGGAAGGATGCCCGTCGATCCTCAGCTGCGAAAGCATAGTAATATTCAGTAGATAAACTGGTTTTTGCATCAAACTCAGGACTTCCTCCAGCGCTCTCTCTGCTGGATTGGGGCCGACTTCGTTTCTCAGTGGCTGCGTTTGTTCCACGCAGTCCCGGGCACTTGATCCTTGCCTGCTGAAAATCATATATAGCAGGGATTATAATTATAATTATAATTATAAAAAAAAGTGGCAGTTAGAATCATTAATGATGGTATTGCGTACCTTGCATGATCAGGAGAAACACCCTGGAAAAACACTCTGGTCTTTCTTGGATCTACATTGGAATCAATCCACGCAGCCCAAGTATTCAGCGCTATTGTATATGCTGTCACGCGATCCATGTCTGCAACGCTGGTGTTCCCATACGCAATCAAATCCCACCTGCAGAATCATGAAAAACAAAATAAATATTTAAGCTGCTAGCCAATTNCAAAAATTAAAACAAGACAAATTCGTTGTAAAGAGTAGAGCATGGGTAAAATTTAGACAGGGTCCTCCAGCCCGACCAGGGTTCCTCCAGCCCGACCAGGGTACTTTCATCCGGACAAGGTTCAGGTCACCCGACCAGTATGGGTCACCATACATCATTAGCATGATAATCAGTTCTCATGACAAGACCCGAACAGTAGGGGTCGCCATGCCTATTAACAGATGACAGGACATGCGCAATTGTCAGAGTACATGGCATGGGCAATTGTCAGAGTACAGGGCATGGGCAGCTGTCAGATCAGGAACAGTGTTCATGCACTATAATCGAGGTCATATTCTCCTCTATAAATACTCAGGTTTGTTCATTTAAACAGACATTGCAATTTACTGCATTCAATAAAATCTCTCTCTACTTGGTGAACATTGTAATGACTTGAGCGTCACAGTGGCTACACCGGAAACCCTTCCGACGCCCGCCCCTGACATTATCTTGTTGAGTGTGTGCAGATTGTCTGACCAGGCCAGACCACCCGGAGCACCAGTCTAGACCACCCGGACTGACCAGGCCAGACCACCCGGGCAGACCAGGCCAGACCATCGGGGAGACCAGCCCAGACCACCTGGGTGTTGGTCCCACGTGCGGAATTTGAGATAATAAAACCCGAAAATAAAGAATAAATTGGACACCGAGATTTACGTGGAAAACCCCTAAAAATTATTAGGGTAAAAACCACGGGCAAGATGAAAAGAATTTCCACTATAATATTTTGCGGTGTACAACTCACTCACTGTGTTTCCAAAGAGAACACACTCTCTTAATACAGAAGAACAAACACCTCACAAATATTATAGAATATTATAAGATGAGAGAAAATTCGAAGAAGGGATGATTTCGGAATGAAGGGGGAAGCTCTATTTATAGAGCCTCTTGTCCGTGTGAATACGCGTTAAAAACGCGTATTCATATTTCCTCGATATTGCCAACCCGCGTTTTGCTGCCTCCTGCCATTCTTGACTTTTCTACCAACATTTCTCCCACTTGGAGATTTGATTGAGAATCAAACACATCTCCACACATCCTTTCAATCTTGCCATTCCATGCTGTTTACGTTTCCGCTAGACCACTTGAGGATCTACACCACTCGAACTTATCAGTGTTCACCGGCTTGGTCAAAAAATCAGCTATGTTATCATTCGTATGGATCTTCTGCATATCCACGCTTCCTTCTTCTACTACTTCCCGCACAAAGTGAAATTGTACTCCAATATGTTTTGTCCTAGAATGAAAGGCTGGATNACATAGTTACCATCAGTTATAGCTTTTGGTAAAACGACAAACGCTCGATCCTATATTATTCGATTGTAAAGCTATAAGAAACATGTTGCATCAACTTTTAGTTTTGAATTGATCCCTTACATGTTACTCGATTTTTAAATTTAGAAGCATTCTACANCTTACTGCTCCCCCTGCAAGTGTAAACACATAACCAGTAGTAGATTTTCTCTTATCAGGATCACCTGCATAATCTGAATCAACATAGCCCCTGAGTGTAAAATCCGATCCTCCATAACATAATGCAGCATTCGAGGTACTCTTAATATATCTAAGGATCCTCTTAACAGTGCTCCAATGCTCTCGTCCAGGATTCGCCATATACCGACTAACTGCTCCCACTGCTTGAGCAATATCCGGTCTTGTACAGATCATAGCGAACATCAAACTTCCCACTGCTGATGCATATGGTACTCGAGACATCTCTATCCTCTCTGCTTCACTGCTAGGACACATCTCGGAGGATAACTTGAAGTTAACAGGAAGAGGGGTCGAAATTGGCTTACTATCTTGCATGTTGAAGCGTTGCAAGACTTTCTTCAAATAATTTTTCTGGGAAAGCCAAATCTTTCTGTTACTTCTGTCTCGGTGAACTTGCATCCCTAGAATCTTGTTTGCTGGTCCCAAGTCCTTCATATCAAATTCCCTAGCCAACTGTGCCTTCAATCCTTGGACCTGATCTTTGTTGGGGCCTGCTACCAACATGTCGTCCACATACAACAGCAAAATGATATAATCATCACCAGACCTCTTGAAATACGTACAAGGGTCTGCACTCAGTCTGTTGTATCCGAGGCTCATGATATAGGAATCAAATCTCTTGTACCAACATCTCGGCGCCTGTTTGAGACCGTACAGAGATTTGTTCAACCTGCAAACCAAGTTCTCTTTGCCTTTTTCCGCAAAACCTTCTGGCTGGAGCATATAGATTTCTTCNCTAGATATAAAATTTTTTTATAACTTTTTACAATGAATTGGAGAAGATAAAAGAGAACAATATTAACTCTTTTGGGTTACACAAAAAATAGAAATGGAAGAAGTGTTTGTCATACAATGAATTCAGTTTCCAAATTAAATGTATACTATAAAGTTATATTTATCGTTCAAACTTTATAAATGTAATGAATTTTTCTCAAGATAAGGGTACACAAATGTTCCCGTTAAGATATTTAAACAATTAGAAAAACTAAATATATTATTTTTCTTGAGGTAATACCGATATGACATTAGTAATTTGATTGTGCTAATAAGTGTCATAAGAGTCAGTAAAAAGATGATTTATTGTCAAAAATATTATTATTATAAATTGCAAATAAATGACAACATTTAATCAATCCATCAGTACTTTTTATGTGATGATATATTGTTATAATAATTAGGGGTGAGCATTCGGTCGGTTCTGTTACCGACCGAACCGAACCGAATTAGTCATAACCGGACCGAACCGAAATATTTAGCAATAACCGAACCGACAGAATTAATTTTCATAACCGATGAAAATCGAACCGAATTAAAATCGGTTAATTCGGTTGGTGACCGAATTAACCGATTAGTTTTTTAAAAAAATTATGATTTAACTTTAATTATATATGTAATTTTTTTGAACACGACAATCTACACAAATGCATAAAAACATAAAATCACATACATCACAAATTTTTCTTTAGAATTAGGGCTGATTTAAAAATTAAAAATAAAAATATATATTAAAATTGATAAACAATAAGAATTTATTAAATAATAATATTTATTATATCAGTTAATTCGATTAGTCGATTTCAAAATTTTGACGTACCGAACCGATCGAATTAACCGATATAACCGAATTTTTTTAATTTGAAAACCGAATTTCCGAAATATTATCAAGTATAAGTGTCTAATAAATTAAAGGTGACTAGGAAAGTAAAATCATCCAGTAGAAATTGTTGTCAATTTACATGAAAGAGAATAATAATCAAACAACATTGTAAATAAAAAATTGCATATCGATGATTGTCAAAAGAGATTCTAATAATTGAATATTATAATAAAATATATACATTATTGAGAGAATATGATAAATAACAAAATAAAACAATATGATAAAAAAGATATGATAAAAATTTTACTAATCCAAATCTTTTTTTAAAATTAAAAAAATATGTTTTTTTCCAAATTAGTTACATATGTTTTAGTTACATATGTTAATTAACACGAATTGTCAAAATTTACAATACTATTATCATTGTTTTTTGTTGAGTTAACTAATTTTATTTCAAATTCTAATTACTTCAACATATGTTTCTCACGTACAACGCACGTGCATTATTTCTAGTGTATATATATATATACCTGGCATGATCAGGAGAAACACCCTGGAAAAACACTCTGGTCTTTGTTGGATCCACATTGGAATCTATCCACGTAGCCCAAGTATTCAGTGCTATTTTATATGCTGTCATACGATCCATGCTTGGAAAGCTAGAATTCCCATACACAATCAAATCCCACCTGCAGCAGATTATGAAAAACAAAATAACATTTCAAGTAGCAAATCATATTAATGTGTGTGTCTATATATATATATATATATAGACACACACACACACATGTACACTCACGGTTGTTTTCTGCCAGTGTGAAGCCACCAATGCCAGGTGTCGAAGATCATGATATCCATGTCAGCCCAGATCTTAGTGGTGCTGATGGAATCCAACCTCAATACCCTCCCACTCTCATCTTTCGTGATGTCGACGAGGAATGCGTTTCGGAAGAACAACAAGGAAACTTCGTACTCCTGATTAACATGATTCAACACAAATTAACATATATGGTAAAACAGTATATACTACCAATATTCGTCATGAATAAAATGATCTCACAGGGAAAGTGAAATTTGAGAGGCCACCGGTTCTTTCTGATATGTATGTGGCATGGGGTACTGCTACGTGAAGCATACACGTAAGAGATTGCCACTGGTTCAGACTAAGTGAATCTCCCACAAATATCAGACTCTTCCCCTTCAATTTTCTCAAAAACTCCACGCCGTCGAACCTGCATTTCAACGACAAATCCACTCCGCACCTTAAATTTATTTTCTTGACGCGCCAAACTAAAATAAAATATATAAAAAAGTCAGTAAAATATTTGTGTATCTCAACCTAGCTCAAATACATCACCAACTTACACAAAGCAAAATTTGTAAATAATTTTTTTTATATATATTTTAATATTATGTAAATATATAATTCTGAGTTGAAATTAAAATATTTTTCAGAAAATTCGAAAAGAATTTTCTTATATAAGGGATTAATCTTGCTCTAATGGTCGTGCGTTTTTCATGCTAATTATATGTTTATTATTTATGTTTAATTCAATCAGTAATAATTATGAGACACACAACCAAGAAATTAATTTTTGGCCCCCTCCTTAATTACGAGTGTCCTATCGTAACGAATGATCTTGACTACATATATTTCTGCTAAAAAAAAATTTGTGGTTGATGTTGATTATAACACCGAGATGTGAATTAAAATAAAATCTAATCAAATTTTAGTCGTTCCATTTTCTTCTCTTGTGACTACAAAATCCTGATTTCAAACCATGCACAATGTAAGAAATTATAACCTAATTTTCTCGAGTTTTAGTCTGTCACGGGTTGAATTAATATTAAAATCAACCAAACCAAAAAATCGAAACTGATTTATTAATATTTTTGTTAGTTATTCAAAGAAGGCGATTAATTTTTGTCATCGTCGAACCAAACCATATATAGTTAAACATACGTTGGTTGAGAGCCTATAATAAAATTCTAACTCTTCCGTTTTTTTTGTCAATAATAAAAAGATGAGTAGTTTTCTTGTGAGATGGTCTCACGAATCTTTATCTGTGAGACGGGTCAACCCTACCGATATTCACAAAAAAAATTAATACTTTTTCATGGATGACCCAAATGAGAGATCCGTCTCACAAAATACGACTGGTGAAACCGTCTCACACAAGTTTTTGCCTAAAAAGAGTCAACTAATTTCGCCATTAATTCATATTAATATGAATTGTTGCAACTCGTATAAAAAAATCAAATTAAACTTCTTGAAAAAAGAAAATAATACAAGATAGATATGAAAATAATTAAAGTCATGCAAATTAAAGCAGCAACCACTACTAAAAGTGACAAGCCATGAAAACAACCTCACAACAATATGCTAACAAACAAACACAACTTCGAAGTCGATGTGTTCAATAGAAGAAAATTTTAAAATCTCAAATATTTTTTTATTATGATAAAATCTTGGCTTAATATTGATCAAAAAATGCATCCACGAATAAAACATTTGATGATTAATATAATTAATTACCTTGGTAGCACGCATCCGTACTCATTTGGCTTCCATTTGTATTTCAAGTAATCTTGATCGGGTCGACCGTTTTTCTTGCAGTCGAACTGATGTTCGATGAAAGGGCATTCGGAGGGATCGTAGAGAGGATAGGAATCATCGTAAACCCAGTTTCCTTGGTAGAGATCACACCCCTTCTCCGAAAATTTGGAATTCGCAACGTTGTTAATGAGGAAAATAATATTTAGCACAAGCAACGCAGCAAGAGAAGTATCGGTGATTAATCCCATTGTAAGGACTGTTGTATTGCTTCTAAGGTGTCAAAAAGAGGCCATATTTATAGTATTGCAGTACCGTGGAAGACTTTTAAGTCTCACAAGATACATTTAATATTTAATTGTCATCAATATTAAGTAAATCATACGTGTGTTTTATGTAAAATCTTTGACGGGTTTTTTTTTATATGTGGAATTAATAATTCAAATATAAATTCAGAGATTTCAAGGTGAAGATGTGCTAAAAAAAATGAGATTAATGGGTACTTTTTGGCTAATTAAGTGTGTGTTTTTAAAAATACATATAGATATATACATGGAGAGTATTAGTGGGTAAATAATTGGCCAAAGTGAGATTACACATTATCGGCTAATTATGTATTTGGTTTTAGTATAAATGATATATTTAGTGAGTTTTTCTGTAAATTTGTGATATATAGTATTCGATTTAATATTTCAACATGGATTTCATATATCTGATATGTCCTATAATTTTAATTTAGTAAATTTTAGGTCCATAATGTACAGTATTATATTTCATATTTTTGTTTTCCAGAGTTAATGTTTTCACTTGGTGTTTCATAATTCAAACTAGCGGCAATTCATACTCATTGCACTGTAACGTAATATACAAATATAAGTAGGTTTTTCATAAGACGGTTTCACGAATCTTTATTCGTGAGACGAATCAATCATATCCATATTTGATATAAAAAATAATATTTTTTCGTGAATGACCCATATAGAATATCATGTTCACAAAATTGACCCGTGAGATGTCTCATAGGAGTTTTTGTGTACAAATATTATGCGTTTGTGTGTATATAATATGATGTTTATTTTAAAAGTATATTTTTCAAAAAATATATTTTAAAAGTATTTGATTTGTACATTCATTAAAGTTATCAATGTAGTTACTCTAAATGTTTTATGCATTATTACAAGAGTATAAAATAAATACAAGTAAGTTATCAATGTAGTTACTCTAATGCATAGTTTGGTACACATGATAGGATAAACTTGTGATATATAATATAAGGATAACTAAGATGTATGATATTATATTTAATGTTTGGTATGATTTTAATAAGAGTGATTAAATTTATATATTAGATTGTAATGACAAAATTAACCTTATCATAAAAATTTTATTTTTCATTGTTATCGAGATCATGCACTTGCATATCTCAATTCTTAAATTACGATATATATGCTTGTATGTATATATATGTTTCATATTCATAAAACAATTATAAATAAATTCTTTATCAAATAATCTTATATATTTAAAATTTTTAATTTGATGTGTCCAATACGCTAGTTCGTTTTTTACTTTTTATATATTTATTTTATTTATATTTTACGTTTTAATTTTTTTATTGTTTCGTGAGTTTATAATTTGATTATGGATATTTTAAAATAAATTATTGGCAAAATTTTGAAATATTTCAAGTTTAGTAAATAATATAGATTCATTTTAATACTAACTATTTAGTTTTAAATTTTAATAACCAAAATATATTTTTAAAATTATATAAATTATGTATGTCCTAACACAATATCAATAACAAATTTTTTTCGAAGGAATATATAAAACTAATTTAAATCCCAATGCTTGAGAAATGAAGGCAATAATGTCATTTCATATAATTTATTATTTATCATGTAGATATCCCTACACATTAGAGGGATGTCTTCTCCCATAGTGAACCACCATTATCACGGGCTCATCCAATTTTTATGGGCTATTAAAAAATGAATCAAACATGGAATAAAGGATGATAAGTTATTAATTATTTAGTTATCCAGTGTACCAAATTATGCCTAAAGGTTTTATGCATTATTACAACAGTATAATATAGATACAAGTATCTACTGGAATGATAAATTATGATACTTGCATAATGAACTGAAAGAAAATAATAACTATGTTTTTTAGAAAAATAATAATATTTTGAAATATAGATGAACCGATTGCCAAATATTACACTATTTCGCTGGTGCCCTGTGGAAATTATTAATTTTTTTCAAAAAAAGTAAAATAAAATTAGTGCCCAAATATGTGATGCAACAGCGATATGCTGAGGCATAGACCCCATGACCATGATAGACCATATTCATGGTTAGTGTAATTCAATTTATTTTTTAAAATTTAGTATGTAAAAAACCCGAATAGATGTTTTAGGTGTTTCAATTATCGAAAGTGCCGTGTTATATTAAAAGTTGTTATTACGTCAATTCATGAATAAATAACAACAGTCATTTCTTGTTCATCTCATATCTCGTCATGGGACATAGCATAACCTTTTCTTTTTTTTTTCTTTTTTTTTTTTATTTCACTACCGATCTCGAACCCGATATCTCGTATCAAACTTGAGACATAGATCATAGATGTCAGATCAACTCTCATGCCTCGAGATTGAGATGTATGATACCGACATTGTGTCACAATCACATAATTTCTTACCATATCAAATTTGGATATATTATTCATCTTTTAATTGATCTTCATTTTTATCTGAAAGGAGGTTAGTGAGTGAATGATATGATCGTCACTTAGTGAGAAAGTGAATCTTTCCCAACCTTTAAAATCAATTTTTTTTTCAAAAACAATAATAAAATATATATACAGAAATATTCTTTTCAGGAATAAAAATGTATCTGAATTATGCACTGAACAAATTATGAATTTTATGACTAACTAATATCAATCACTTATATGTTCTCTCCTCTAAAAGGTGAGGCCGAGAATCAGGAATCAAAAATCAGAAATGTTCAGAATATATATTTATACCATTAGTTTACAAAATTTCAATGCTTTGGAAATACAAATTTCAAAAATCAGATTTTAAAAACATATAATACACATATGCTGGTTGATTTTAAAACATATATCTCGAGTTAAAATATAAAACTCACTTACCGAAATGTGCTCCAAAAACTTGAAGAAATTGCTGATTTTTCTCTAATCGGTCGTCTAAACGAAAAACCTGTGATACTCGTATAGGATAAAACTTTGGCTCGATATTTGACATTAATCTTTCTCGAAATTTTGGTGTGATTTGTTTACATGTGTCGCTCTACTTATAAGAGTGTGAGGTGAATAGTCACTCAGTTCATGGTCATTTATGTCATCTTAAATATTATTATTCATGATCATTATCTCCTCTTAAAGACACCTATGAATTACCATTAACCTCTTCTTAAAAATATTATTCTATCAAATAAATGATATAATGCAACTTTTAATCTTTATTATCACTCGTTAATCACCATTACTTGTGATTACAATCTCATCGATGGGAAGGGTCTCACACGACCTATAAACTAGCCATCGACCAGTAATAGAAAAGGAATGCAAGATCAAGTGTCGCACAATATTTGAGTTCTCAGCGAGTCTTGCTACATGCATAGCCTATATAACCTATATGCGTGCCTTCCGCAGCCACCGTAGACCAGAAAGTTTGGGAATTGTAATCCTCAGTAGTCCATCCCTGCGCCAAAAAAATACTCACAAGAATCAGCACCCTATGGAACATGCCATTGAAATTTAAACACATACGGTAACTTAAAATTTCACAGCTAGCAATTAACAAACAGCTAGCAATTAACAGAAACCTGAAAAAACACCCACAAATTGAGGTGCCTTGTCATCAAGTATGAATGCCTTAAACTTACTGTATCTCGGCTGAGACATTCTCCTTGTTTGCATCAGTTGGGAGAGGCCAAATTACTTGATATGGTCCCTGTGCAATCTCTTGTTTATGGAAAGCAGATTTATTCGAATTACAACTTCCAGCTCCGCAAGACAAGGTTGATCGATTGCCGCTTACTATCAAGCTGTAAGAGAACAGATCGCTTCTCGTTAATTAAAACTAAAAGAAGCAGTTCACAGGTATTACGCGAGAAGCGATATCTCAAACAAAAAGTTGAGTCGAAACCCAACTAGTTGAAAGCTAAAGTTCGTTAGATGTTCATTTCTTACCTTTTCTCATTGACCTCTACCTTTATGCTGTCAGAACTGACGCCTGGAATTTCTAGTGTAACAAAATGGTTGTATCCGGATTCTTCAACATTCATTCTTGGCGACCACTTAAAGCCTGCAGCATGATCCGAATAAACCGAATAATGTAGGCCTTGTTTAGGTTAAATACATAGATACAGCACACATTTTAAAGAAACAAAAATCGAGTTCAGTCAAGTACTTACTCTTTGATGCAAAATCGTGTGTAATACTTTCACTTGTATGAAACTGGGGTTGCCTACATTTAGATTTTGGGTTCGGCCGAGCAAACAATGGAGCTTCCAGAGGAGGGTCTGTGGGAATACGGAATTCGACCTGAGCAGGTCTAGAAAACATGGGTGGTTTAGATCCCTTGTTTCCACAACTAGTGGATTTTAAAGGCAAGCTATGTTGTGCATGGTCCTGTCCAAGGTCGATAACATAGTTTACCACTTCCGTCAAACAAATAAAACTCTAGAAATATAGCAGACATATTTCACACCTGCACACGTGAAGCTTGCCTCATGAAACAACCTTGAGAACTAGACCCTTGCCGAGCAAAATACGTTCTGTTGTCACCTCTCCGCGTGGCAGAATTCAGACTGTTGCTGCAGCTCTGAGAGAACAAGTCAAGCACGAGCACAAAAAATTAGTTCAATAAGAACTGAATCAAGAATAACAGAAGCATTGGATCGAACCAAACTTATTCTATAACAACTTTTGTTTTGAGAAATGGCCGTTCGTCACAATTGAATCTCAAACTTTTCTTGAGAGCATTCTTTTTTCATTTTTCCATTATGCAAGGACAGTCTTATTTCAGGCAATGCAATAATCAAAATCAGGTTTATAACTAATCCATGTACCTTGATACATTAATAATAATGGATTCTTCAATTCTCACACACTGTTATCATTATTCTCTTATAAAAGTAAAACCATACAACAAATAAAAAGCTTCAAAACAATTAACCAAATGCAGTCGAGAATCAACAGAAGACCATATATAATGACAAACCACTCGATTCAATCTACGCTATAAACAAGAAATGGAAGAAGATATCATACCATGGGGAAAACATGGGTGGCACTCGCAGATATATCTTCGTGAGAGACCAAATGAGCCGCAATAACATTCGCTCTTCGTCTCACCATATGATCATTATCCTCCATTTTGTTTCTGTTCTCTAATTTTCTACACAGCGAAGTGAAGATATAGTAGAGAGTGGATATTTCTGGGGATGCTTTGATTTGATGCAATTTGCCGATATTTTTGGAGAACTTTCGAGCGCTCTGTACATTTCGTTTTCACAATTATTTTAAAAATCGTTAAATATAAAAATAATTTATAGAATAATGATTCAAATACATATTTTTTTTAAAATAATTTTTATAAAATTGTATAGGAAAAACTTAATTCTACGACTTTTGCAAATATCTTCCTTCTAAAATATACAATTATTCCACACCATTAAATATTCGTAAGATAATTATTAAATAATGAGGAATATATTAATTTAAATTAGCTCGTGGATGATATTTTTAATCGATATTTATTTCAAATTGTTGCTAGGATTGAATCAACCAATCCTCATATTTTACTGGGTAAATAACCTTCTTCATTTGGTTGACGTTGACTACATGATAAAGTTACTATAAGCAAATACCCTCTCGTCTGGCTGGAGGTTTCCAGGAACTTTACTATACACAAATATAATCGAAGATAATATTTTGTAAATCACGTTAACTAGATAAATTGAAATTAAGGGTATTCATATGTGATTGGATAATACAATATGATGTTGGTACGAGAAATCAAACTCCTGATGATTGGCTCACCTAAATACTCCATCTTCTTGAATGTTTTTTTAATATATTGACAGGAAGCGATAGCTTATAGCCAGTTTAGTGGATAGGATGGTTGGCTCCAGCTCACTCAAGAATGGCGTCAACCATAAGTTTGACCAAATCACATTTAATTTGATCAAATCATATTTAATTTGAGCTTGGTGAAGAAAAGTTTGCATTAAGTGGGAGATATTTTAATTAAATAAAAATAAAATTCTTTACTCGGTTAATATTTTTCTTAGTTGGACACACTTTGGACTTAAAGAATTCGTCAAAAATAAAGTAGAAGACCCATATTCCTAATGAACAAATTCAAATTTGAAAAATACTTTTATGATTTTAGAAAAATGAGGAACAAAGTGATTGAGCGAGAAAGATTTCTTCTTTTTATTATAAAATCGTTGTTGGATTCTCATATGTTTGATGAATAAAATAATAAAAAATAAAAAATATTCAATTGAAATACGAAAACGTGATTAAATTGATCTTAACGTGATTAAATTGATGTTAATTAGAATGGAAGAAAGGAGTAGATTTGGGTATCCAATAAATTTGAAATAATTGAATGAAGTGATGTATGATAGGAAAATCTAATGATTAACAGTAAAAAGTGACTTGTTTATCGACATTTCCAAAGAAACAAATCTCTACTTTTTTACTTGTAAACAAAATGCAAGACGGAACCGAAGTCATGAAAAGTGACTCCGATGAATTCAAGTAAATATTATTATAATTATAAATTGAAAAATAGTCAAATTTCGTTTTAGATTATTCAACACTTAGAGTTGTGTTCTCACCTATCGGCCATGTGCAATGGTTCTCATGCCAATAAAAAATACAAGAAACCGAGCATCGATTACTCATTCAAATCTCCTGGTGTTCCTCTTTGATCAATGCATATGTATATTTTTCTTCACTGATTTTTTGCTTCAAAAGCCTCCAAAGATACGATCATGTCTCCACATTGGATTGTATTTTTGACCATACTGACTTGCTGCTATCCTGCCTGTGTAATCTCTCAGCCGTATGATTACCCAACTGCTAAACTCTCCACAAGATGGATCAACAGTGTCACTGCAAATCATTCTGTGGACTTTATAGATTCTTCGACGGTTCGAGCCATACTTCTCAGAGGAACTTTTGGTCCAAGATATGCTTGTGGGTTCTATTGTAATGGGAATTGCGACACATACCTGTTTGCCATTTTTATTGTCCAAACCAACAGTGGTGGAGGCATCACTTCTCCTGCAAGCGGATTCCCGCAGGTCGTGTGGTCTGCTAATCGGGACAATCCCGTTCCAATTAATTCGACTTTGGAGCTCACGGCAGAAGGTGATTTGGAGCTCAGAGATGCCGATGGGTTATTGGTGTGGTCTACAAACACCACCGGTTTGTCAGTTGCAGGCATGAACATGACAGAAATTGGAAATCTTGTTCTCTTTGATTCCAAAAATGCGGTAATTTGGCAATCTTTTGATTATCCGACGGATGCTTTGGTTCCGGGGCAGATCTTGATATCAGGTAAAAGTCTCACCGCTAGTGTTTCTTCAACTAATTGGACAGAAGGGGGTCTGTTCAATTTATCGATGACACCACAGGGCTTGAGAGCTTCGATAGAGTCGGATCCTCCACAGGTGTACTATGAAATCTTGGATGTTGGCACTAAGCAAAACAAAGAAGCCAGTTATGTTAAATTTCAAAATGGGAGTCTGCAGTTATATATAAACTCCGTTGAACCAAGCAATCCCGATTTTTCAGTAACGGTTCCTGTGGCTAAATCAGCACAGTATATGAAATTGGGGCCTGATGGGCATCTTAGAGTTTATGAGTGGGGAACAAGATGGAATGAAGTGTCTGATATTATTACAGATTATCTTGGTGAGTGCAATTATCCAATGGTTTGTGGGAAATATGGAATTTGCTCGAATAGCCAATGTAGTTGCCCCAGAACAAGCTCGAATTCGGGATCTTTTAGGCAGGTAAATGACAGGCAGCCCGATCTTGGTTGTTCTGAAGTAACTCCCCTGACTTGTGATGCTTCAAGAACTCAGAGTTTCTTGGACCTCGAGGATGTAACATATTTCACCTTTATCACAGACATGGAGGATACTAGTATGGATAATTGTAAACAGGCATGCTTGAAAAATTGTTCCTGCAAAGCTGCTATATTTCGATATCGCTCTGATTCTTCCAACGGGGATTGCTATTTGCCATCCCAAATCTTCTCATTGATGAATAACGAAAAGGACAAGATCAGCTACAATTCTTCGGTATCTGTCAAAATCCAAGTTGCTCAGACTGCGGGATCCCCTGCCTCAGAATCGCCGGTTAATGTAGAGGGAAAGAAAAGCCTTTTAGGGCCAATCTTAGGATCCACCTTGGGAGGATTTGTTTTAGCCGTTGCTGGATTGACCTTTTATGTAAGATGGAGGAAGAGAAAAGATGAAGTTGAGGAGGATTATTTAGATCATGTACCAGGTATGCCCACCAGATTTTCTTACGAGGAGTTGGCGAGTGCAACTGACAACTTCACTAAGAAGCTCGGTGAAGGAGGATTTGGGTCGGTTTTCGAAGGGACATTGAAGGATGGCGAAAGGATCGCCGTGAAATGTCTGGATGGACTTGGCCAAATCAAGAAATCATTTCTAGCTGAAGTAGAAAGCATTGGCAGCATCCACCATGTTAACTTGGTAAGACTAATTGGGTTTTGCGCGTATAAATCCCACAGGCTTTTAGTCTACGAATACATGTGCAACGGATCCTTGGACAGATGGATCTACACTCCCACATCTCTTGACTGGAATCTTAGGAGAAGAATCATACTCGACATAGCCAAAGGATTAGCTTACCTCCACGAAGATTGCAGGCAAAAGATCATTCACCTAGACATCAAGCCCCAAAACATTCTTCTGGATGAGAACTTCAACGCAAAACTTTCGGATTTCGGCCTTTCCAAGCTCATCAACAGGAACCAAAGCCAAGTCGTGACCACCATGAGAGGCACGCCCGGTTATCTCGCCCCGGAATGGCTCAGTTCAATCATTACTGAGAAAGTAGATGTGTACAGCTTTGGAGTGGTAATCTTAGAAACTTTGTGCGGCAGGAAGAATTTCGATTTCTTTAAGCCAGAGGAGGAAGCTCATTTACTATCCCTTTTCACGAAAAAAGCCGAGGAAGAACGATTGCTGGATATAATCGACAGAAGCTGCGAGGGCATCGAATCAAATGGAGCAGAAGTTTTGAAAGTGATGCAACTTGCGGCATGGTGTTTGCAAAGTGATCATGCCAAGAGGCCGGCCATGTCAGTGGTGATCAATGTGTTGGAAGGAGTTCAAAATGTGCAGAAAGATTTGGATCACAACTTCTTTAATCCACAGATCTCTGTTAACAAAATCCAGGTTGTTGCTTCTGATCAAGATACGACTCTATTACTTCCTTCTGTTCTTTCGGGGCCACGATGATTTGATCACATTCACCCACGGCTGCGGTTTAGTGTATTTGAAAATTTGTAATATTTATGTATGTTTTAAAAATTTTGAAAATCAATTTAATAGATTATATTGGATAATATTTATAGTTGTCAAAAATATTGTTGGTTAGATGATTCCCAAATTAAAATGATTTAACATTCATATTTTTACTTCATTATTTAAAACAAAAATGAAGCTATGATTGCAAATTTGGTATTAAAAAATGGTGGAATGAATCATAAATCTCTAAGAATAATCTCTGAAACAAAATGGACGAGGAAAACCTGGTTAGAAATGGAGGACTAAAAAGGATATATTTTTCATTTAAAAAAAAAAACTCTTCTTTATATAAATAGAGAGGAAAGCACATGCAAGAAATATCATATTATTTAAGTCATAATTTTGCAACAAGTTTAATTTTCGTATAATTATACGAAAATCCTGAAGTTCCTGGCTTGGGATTTCATTATAATTAATTAGCCAGCTAGAAAGTTTTGACCTTTCTTGAAGTTGTTTGTTATTCTAACAGCATTTACACACCTTTGTACAATTTATATGGTCTGATGGCGGCTTCATGTAAGTTCATTTTTTACTTTTATTTCGTGTGGGACGGGTAGAATTCATTCATCTTATGAAAAATACATTTCAGCCAATTGAGAATGGTAGTTGTTTGGGACTGTTGATTATGAACTACATGCAGTTGTTTCCCTTTTTTTCTCTTTAAAATTCTGGTGCGGAACGCGACTGTGTAAATGTAACTTGTATTTCCCAAGCCTGGGGAACTCCCAAATCACTATAAGGACATGAAAACTAGATCCACTGGTGCAAGTTCTTGTTTCAGTTGAATATGTGCAAGTAATTCTTAACATTCCTTTCCTGTTTCAGTTTGGTTGGGGGGCTCATATAAGCTCCTGTTAAGTTAGTTTCAGTAATTTCTGGTCATGTTGCGCATATGGCTGCTTAAATGACACCATTTCTGAGCAATGCAGCTATCTGAGAAAAACTGAAGTAGTTGTGAAAAAGCTGGAGGAGAAACTGAAATTGCTTACAAGTTACAGCTCAAGAAACTGATATGAGAACAGAGTTAAACAATGAAAGGATGTTGCGAGGGAGAGGTTCCACAGCTGAAGTGAATCTCCGGTTGACTAATGTCCAAAAGATCAAAGAGACTAGCTCATCTAAAATGCAAACAAGAAAACAAGAGTTTTTTATGCAGATGTTTTCCTAATGTTTACCGTAGATTAAAGTTAGGGAACTTTGTCAGGATTAAAATGCTTGAAGTTGACAAGCTCCTGGTTCAGATAAACTTTTCTGGAAGTACATTGGTCACAATGCTGCCAGAAAGGGGAAAGGCCTTGCCTACAAGTACTTTAATGGGGAAGACACCTCGGAAGGTTTTAAAGTCAACCTGGGAGTACCTGATGGACATAAATATTGGAATAAGGTCAACAATAAGCTTTTAACTGAAAATACTAATTTCGATGATGTCATTTTGTCATAGAATTAAGGATTCTGACATACGAAAGTTACAAAAGGATATAACAAAAGCAATATGGGTAAGTTTAGATGGTTTTGATTCTGAAATGTCAAGGGCTACAGAATTATTTAGTGCTTTGATGCGGCGGGAAGATTTTTGCTGATAATTGATGACATGTGGGAAGCATTTCATCTTGATGAAATTGGAACATGTTCCCTCACGTGAAAATGCTTGCAAAATTTTAATAACTACTATATATCACTGAGAGTATGCCATGACATGGAGACCGTTGCCGAGATTGAAGTTCACATGCTTTCTCAAAGAGAAGTGTGGGCCTATTTTTGGACAAAAGGTTGGTCAAGAAGTACTGTCATCCCCAAGAATACAAGATGTTACCCAGGAAGTTGCAAAAGAATGTGGTGGTTTACCTTTGGCATTCATTACAATTGGAAGGGCTCTGAGAAAAGAAAGCAATATTAGACATTGGAAGAGTGCATCGAGTGAGTTAAGGAACTCAACTTCAAGTACTGAAGGGATGGAGAATCAGGTCTTTGCTCGTTTGAGATTTAGTTATGACAGACTAAAGGATGATACCTCTCGTTCATGTATTCTGTTATGTGCATTATATCCAGAGGATCATCTTATTGATACAGAACAGGTGATAAAGTACTGGTTATTTGATGGTCTTTGTGTCACTTTGGGAGTCAAATTGCTCGGATGCAATTGGGAGAGGATTTTGAATTATCTGAAATGTGCTTGAATGATGGAGAGTGTGTTCCAATTTGAAAGCTGTGGAGAGCATGTGAAGATACATGATTTGATAAGGGATATGGTTATTAAACTTATTAGAGAAAACTCAAGTTGCANTGTTTTCTACCCAGCAATGAGATGTACAAGTAGTAAAACCACATTAAAAATAATTCATTAAAAAAGTAATCTGAGAAAAGTATTGCAAAATTGCAATCACAGAATAATTTTACGTTAAAAAAATATTCTTACAAATAATCTTTAACATATTTCAATATCTACAAAATATACGATGCTTCTTAGTTCATATTTTAAAATCAATTTGTTATAAAAGTGACTTATTTATACGTAAAATAAAAGAAAAGATAAGATATAAATAATAAATATTCATTAGCAACCATGAAAAAATACACTAATTTTAGTAACAAATTTTAGTACAAACAAAGAAAAATATTGGGTAAACTGATAAATTCAATATGCATTAATATCCAAAGACATTTAAGATAGACAATAAATTATAAAAAAATCCATTAAAAAATTATTATTTTAAAATCAATTTGTTATAAAAGTGACTTATTTATATGTAAAATAAAAGAAAATATAAGATATAAATATGAAATATTCATTAGCAATTATGAAGAAATACACTAATTTTAGTAACAAATTTTAGCAGCAACAAAAAAAAAATCATGGGTAAATTGATAAATTCAACATGCATTAATATCCAAATGTATTTAAAATAGACAATAAATTATAAAAGAATCCATTAAAAATTTATTGATTTAATTTGCTAAATTAAATGAATAAGGGTATATTAAAACATTCACAATTAGAAGTGATATATTTATATGTATGTTAGATGTTAGATTTTACTAAGAAATGTAAATAAATAATTTTTCTGGCCTAAAATTTAAAAAAGAAATAGGAATGTGTATTAATGTCCAAATCCATTTAAGATGGACAATGAATTACAAAAAACTCCTAAAAAAACATATTAATTTAATTTGCTAATTTAAATTAACAAGAAAATTTAATTAAATAANAAATAATTTTTCTGGCCTAAAATTTAAAAAAGAAATAGGAATGTGTATTAATGTCCAAATCCATTTAAGATGGACAATGAATTACAAAAAACTCCTAAAAAAACATATTAATTTAATTTGCTAATTTAAATTAACAAGAAATTTTAATTAAATAAATTTTTTTGGCATAAAAGTTAGGAAACATTTAAGATGGACAATGAATTGCAAAAAAACATTTAAGATAACCTATTAATTTGTTTGCTAATTTAAATTAAATTAAATAAATGAACAAGGACAAATAAGAAAATTCACAAATGAAAGTGGTATATTTATATGTATGTTAGATTTGTGTCCAAGTTTTTGACCAATTCGAATGGTAATACGTAATTGTAATTACTTTTTTACAAAATTAAGGATGTATGATATGAACTTTTCTAGTTTAATTTTTTAATACTTTCTTATGGTTAAAAATATCAAAAAAATAATGGGACAATGTCAAGAAATATTATTTCATCGACAAACAAACGAGATTGTTTATATACAGAGATTGTATATGCGTAAATTAAGCATTCTCGTTTTTACTATAATCTTTTTATTTGATTAAAAACACATGTATTGTTGATTATGTTTAAAAAAAATTCAAAAAATAATGGAAATCAAATTCACAAAATAATAATAATAAGTCGAATTCTTAAAAAATAGAAAAGTAGGGTAACTATTTAAGTTAGTCGGTTGCACCACCGTGGGATCGTCAGTTACTTTTGTAATTGCATCTGTTGAGTTCGACAAATCTCTGAAAAATGGGTGCCACTGCAGGTGGAAATGGTGGCATATGGGGAATGGGGCCTTTTTACGATGGCATTTACAGAAGGCGTTGCAAGAAGAGGACCTCCGGCAACAGGGAATCGAAGCCCTCTTCGTCAGGAGACTCCTTTGGTGGCGGAGCTTCTTCCTCTTACCGTTTCCCAGTCAAGCAAGCCGCAACTTCCGCTTCGCTTGTTTTCACCGGCGACACCATAGCGCAGCTCCGCCATCGATGGGTCACGAACAAAGATACCGTATCCCATTCTCAGGATTTCAAGGTGAGAATAAGATGTTAGTGGGTGTGAATGAATTTGTTCTCTCATCGGAATGGGAAATGTTTGAATTCTTGTTTGTTGTTTCTGAAGATTTGTGCTGATATGTATTGAACTCGCCTATAGATATTTCAATGCTGGACGATTAAGCATATTTTAGAGTTTTTTTCTTGGTTTATTACATTTGTGTATGCATATATTATCGAGCAGTCTATCTGTTTTGAATGCTGTAACACCCCCACAATAAAAGTTATTGACGTTAATGAAAAGTTTGGTCAAGATATCAGAAGGAATCCATGGACAATTGGGAGGCTAATTTTTGACAACTTTTAAAATAAGTAGCTCTACTGCATCAATATAAAACCGGACTTTTTTGTATGCATAGACTCTGCATCTACTTAACTAGCTATTCTATTCTTCGCCACCCAGGGATTTTTGCATCCATTGGAGGGGGCAGAACAAAACTTACTCTTTATGTTAGGCATGTCTGAGTTTTGGATTTTATTAGAGGAAACACCGGTGTTGTTAAGGTGCACTTGAGCGTGAGGCTTAAAAAGGCTGAGCATGTTTACCTGGAGACACTGTGGGCGTACTGATATCTAAAAGGCGGGCCTCGAACAATAAACTACTTCCCTTACTAGTCCATGCCCCATTTTGTGTTTTTTTGTTTTTGTAAGTGTGATATTTCTTTTTCCTTTCATTTATTTTCATATTTTTTTAGTAAATCTTTAAAATCTAAATTTCTGACCATTCAATAGACTGAAATTTAATAGCTTATTATTTTAATACATTTGTTTGCATTTTATTTGGGTTTTATTGGCTTAAATTCAATTTGTAATGTGTATCTAATAGTTTATAACTAATTACTAATTAGTTGCTCTAATTTTATTTTTTGTTCAGTATGTTTGAATCTGATTCAGAATTGTTTGATATATATCATTATTTTTCCTTCAATGTGCATCACTTTTAATAAGCGCGTGACATGGGCTCCAAGACCCCTCAGCACCTTGGTGCACCATGCACCCTTAATAACTATAGGCAACACTACAAAAAACATCGTCTTTTGATAGTAAAGGAGTATATGATGGAGAAAATTGTATTATATATATTTCCTTTCATTCACTTTTTATAATTTCATATATCCGTTTATTTTTAAATTAGAACTATCATTTTAATTTACCTTGAAAGGAAAAAGGCAATGATATAAAAATTATTTACTTTTCTTTCCTTTTCACTTTCCTCTGCAAAATATATCCAAACATAGTGTGTATCACATACTGGCACTGTTTGAAAATTTTCATTGAACATTAGTTTCTGAATTATCTTATGTATTGACTATGATCTTTAACTTGTATTACACTGTTCCAATATTCAATTTTCATCTAACTCAACCTTTTGGTTGCCATAGAATACTATAAGCACACTATTGGCTGAACATGATTGGATCCGAGCAACCCGGATGATTTCGTATGGCTTCCTGCTCTATGGACCTGGTTCATTCTTTTGGTATCAGTTACTTGATTGTTGCTTACCGGAGAAAAATATTCAAAACCTGATAACAAAGGTATGTATATCAATGCTTTGGAATTTTTCAGCACTGCAATGCGAAAAATAGTTTTGAGCTATTTCATCCAACTCCTTTTATTTGCAGGTTTTATTGAACCAAGTTGTTCTAGGTCCAAGTGTTATAGCTGTTATTTTTGCATGGAGTAAACTATGGGAAGGGAAGCTTGAGGAGCTTCCTAATAAATACGAGAAAGATGCCCTCCCAACCCTGTTCACTGGTAAAAACCTTGTTGTAGGTTCAGTTGGGAATGCAATGGAGTCAAGCTCGAACTTGAGTAGCTCTTTAGTATATCTCGGCTCGGAAGACATATCTACTCACTTGATCTCGATCGATAGTGAATTTGGAACTTAGGATAAAACAATATAGTGAATAAAATGTGTTTCCATCATTTGAGAGTTAATTGTGGGAATACGTTATTTATGAAAAATCAAAGGTAGAATTGTAATTTGAATAAAACCACATAAAGTGATCATCATAACTAAAGCTCAAGTAAAGAGATGGGTGGTTAAGTTTGAGTAGAAAGTGTTGGAGCTGGCTTCAATCTTAAAACCATGCGTTGATTGAATCAACTAACGTATTGACTCAACTAACGTGTAGCTTTAGTTTCACTGTGATTTTTATATCATTTAGTTACAAAATTATGTATTAGTACATGAGATAATTTTTTTAGAATTTACGTTTTTGGATTCATATTATCATTAATTTCTATATATTTCAATATAGGATTCAGGTTCTGGATCCCCGTGAGCATCTTGAATTTTGGGTATGTTATTTTCTCCTTTCACACCCCAAAAGTAAATGTTAGGAAAAAAAATTTAGGCTGAATTTAGATTGATGGATTTGATTTGATGGATAGATTTAAAATGACACTTACCACAAACACTATTGAAATTGTATAGCTTAATCTACTTGAATGTTGCTCCAAGCAAGACAAGGAATTTGAAATCAATTGGTTTGAAATTCATTATCTCAAATTCATTCATCCAAGCACAACTGCAGTTCAAACTTGAGTTTGAATCATCTTTGAATCAAATATCAATCGAGACAGCTCTTGTCTGAATTCGTTTGAGCATGTCTTCATTTTTGCCTTCACCAGTACACATAACAAGATAACCAAAGACCACAGCTTTTTGAAAAGGACGAGGATTTGTCTCTAGTTCTTCCTTGAGCTTGAGTTGCCAATTTTTAAGATAACATGCTATGTTAAAACTTACAGGATAGTCCCGCTTCAAGCACGTGTTGCTTTCATGTCAATGGCATCCGTATTTTGGAATTTCTACTTGTCCACTACCATAAACAAGTGACTTCTGCTGCCAGTTTTTGATCCCTGGTCCTCTGCGTGATTGTTTAAACATCAGGTATTCTCTCAAAAGTCGAAACATGGGCACCAAATTACATCACTTTCTTTGATTATTCATTCTTACTTCATTATTGTGTAGGCCTGAAGCCGAAACTGTATGTTTTGGACGAGAAAACGATGGGTGCCTGGGAAAATCCCATCTTGTCAGGAATCGAACTTTGTTCACGACAAAACTGGGTTTCGATTTGGCCAGCCAAACATCAGATTTTGAATAGTTACTTTTTCTTGTCGGATGTTGCTACAAAATTCATTCACGACTTTTACATTAGACGTTCTTTGTGCGAACACAAATATAATTTATTATTGGCAACTCAGGTATGGCCTTCATTACATGTCTCGGGCCATCAACAATTTGAACGAACGTTATCCAAGTTCACAACTCCGAGTCCAGACTTATGCTCAACATTCTCTTTCGTTTTTATGATTTTAATAATACACGAATTTTTTAATACGAGGTGCAGATATATAGAATGATATAATAAACAAATAGTTTAAATAAAAAAATAATTTTTCTGAAATGGTTTAGTAATTAAATATATTTTATTTAAGTGAAGAAATTAAAATTAATCATGTATAGATATTGGGAAATTTAATTTTGACAAAGATTTTTGTTTGTCATTTTTTCTCTTAATTGAAATTAGTAAATGCTTTTAACTATTATATTATATTATGTTATTATTTTGAATAATTTTAAAAGAAAATAAGGATATTTTCATTGTAACAGATTTATCCTATCCATATTTATTACATTAAACCAAATATATTTTTTATAGAACTAGAAATAACTTTGTCTGTTCTTCTAGAAATATAAATGAGAAATGTAAAAAAGATATACCAACAATTAGCTGTGATTAGAGATGTAAAGCAACTGATTTACGTCCTGAAATCCGACTGAAAATGGCATTAAATGACAAAATGAGAAGGGAGAAAAATTAGCCACGCTTCCAATTCCAAACCACATCCATTGCCTCTAAATTCCATTCCTCTCCACTGTTCCACCCTTCAAGCTCAATCGCTCTTTTCCCAACCTCAATTGTCTCCTCCTGTTTGGTATGTTTCTATTCCTTGTGCGATGAAAACATGAAGCTTTATTGATTTTGTTAAGAATTTTTGGGTTTTTTTTGTTAACCTTTGTTGTTTGATTGTTCTTAGTTCAGTTCAACAATTTTAAGCATTCAGCTATATTGTTATGTGAATCCAGTGTTTTTATTGGTTTATCTTTGCTTTCTTGACTGTTATTGGTTCGGTTCTGAGGTTGGATTTGTACAGCCGGGTTAGTTTGGTTGTGTTTAAGGTTTACCCCGTCTCCCCTGCTAATTCTTGGTGGGTTTTAAGTAGTTTTTTCAGTAGGTTTTGAGATTAAGAGGGCTTTAATAATTTCCAGTATGTAAATTGTTCTTCTGATTGTATATTTTTTGTGCTTCTTTTCGGAGCATAAAATATCGGGACGTGTCAGGAATTTAGCATAGGATAGATTTAATTTTAGTTGAAATAGCAATTTTTAATCTGAAATAACTGAATGCTGTTTTTACTGGTAATTCCCGCCTTTGTTTACAATGCTTAATTAGATATAATGTTGGTTCAAAATAATCCTTCTAGATATTCTGATTTGTTTTTATTTTTTATTTTATTTTCTTCATTCTATTTTTTTAAGAAGAGTATGATAACTGTTTATAGCTCTATGAGGAAGTTTCACCACCGGTATCGCTTATCATACTCGTTGCATAATTGGTCACTGCTTTGATACTCAAGTTCAATGATCATTCTGTATATCAACCAGAGTTCTTGAAGTCTGTATTAACTTTAGAGGATGAACATTACGACTGGTTAACACACATAATATAATCGTTTCCGTTTAGGGATTCTGGGTTCTTGAGCCCGCATACAAGTAATAACTCATAAATCAATAATATCATTCTTAATTACTTTTTTGTGTGTTTCTTGAACGAGTTCGATAATTTCTTGTATTTTTCGAATTTCAGAAGAAAGAAGATGGCAGGTTTATCGGCATGTCTAGTGGGAAGTGGATTATCTATACGTGATTCAAAAACAACTTTGAGCCATGATATTTATGGCAGACGTCCTGTCCAATCACCTCGCCTCCCATCCCTGAATGGTAAAGCCTTGGCTGTCAGAGCAACTTTGAATGAAAAGCCAAATGAAGGAAGAAGGGGCTTTCTGAAGTTGTTGCTTGGCAGTGCTGGACTTGTTGCTCCGGCATTACTCTTCAGTGGGATAGCTAGGGCTGATGATCAAGGTGTTTCCAACTCAAGGATGTCCTATTCTAGATTTTTGGAGTATCTCGATAAGGGTAGAGTGACGAAAGTTGATTTGTTTGAAAACGGAACTATTGCAATTGTTGAGGCTATCTCCCCAGAGTTGGGTAACCGAGTGCAGAGAGTGCGAGTGCAACTCCCTGGGCTTAGCCAGGAGCTCCTTCAGAAGTTAAGGGAGAAAAACATAGACTTTGCCGCCCATAATGCTCAAGAGGACTCTGGTTCGCTTTTATCTAACTTGATCGGAAATTTGGCTTTCCCTTTAATTTTGATCGGTGGTCTTTTCCTTCTCTCAAGACGATCTGGTGGAGGAATGGGTGGGCCTGGTGGACCTGGTTTCCCTCTTACTTTTGGTCAATCAAAGGCTAAGTTTCAAATGGAACCCAATACAGGGGTAACTTTTGACGATGTCGCTGGGGTAGACGAAGCAAAGCAAGATTTTATGGAGGTGGTGGAGTTCCTTAAGAAGCCCGAGAGATTTACTGCTGTTGGTGCTCGTATTCCAAAGGGAGTTCTTCTTATTGGTCCTCCTGGTACTGGAAAGACCTTGCTGGCCAAGGCTATCGCTGGTGAAGCGGGTGTCCCATTTTTCTCCATATCAGGTTCTGAATTTGTTGAGATGTTTGTTGGTGTTGGAGCCTCACGAGTCCGCGATCTTTTCAAGAAGGCCAAGGAAAATGCCCCATGCATAGTATTTGTTGATGAAATTGATGCTGTTGGACGTCAAAGAGGAACTGGTATTGGTGGAGGAAATGATGAAAGGGAACAGACACTGAACCAGCTATTAACTGAAATGGATGGTTTCGAAGGGAATACTGGTATAATTGTAATTGCAGCAACTAATCGTGCGGATATCCTTGACTCTGCCTTGTTGAGACCAGGAAGGTTTGATAGACAGGTACAATATATATAGCATATGTCTTGTCTGTAATTTAATATTCCGATTACAAATATGCACAGTTTAAATCGTTGTGCAGGTAACTGTTGATGTCCCAGATGTTCGTGGAAGAACAGAGATCCTGAAGGTTCATGCTAGCAATAAAAAGTTTGATCCAGATGTATCACTTGACGTTGTAGCCATGAGGACACCTGGCTTTAGTGGAGCAGATCTTGCTAATCTCTTGAATGAAGCTGCTATTCTTGCTGGACGGCGTGGAAAGACAGGAATCTCATCTAAAGAAATTGATGATTCAATTGATAGGATAGTTGCTGGAATGGAAGGGACTATCATGACAGATGGGAAGAGCAAAAGTCTTGTGGCATACCATGAAGTAGGCCATGCCATCTGTGGGTAAGTGCAGATATATAAAAATAAATATATGGCAAACATTAATCCTATTTGCTTTTAAGTTAGTTGTAACATTGGAAGTTCTGTTGTGTTTGATTTTCTGATACTTGTACAATTGGAATTTGGATCTAGATCATTTTGATGCCGTATATTTTTACCTTCTACTCTATGTGTTCTAAAAAAACTTAAATTATTTATGGATCTCTTCCATGAGAAAGGTTCTGTAATTTGGCTTCTTAAGTTAAAGTTGGTGACTTGCTATAAATCATACAAAACTGGTTCTAGATTTGTTCCTGTTCAGGCCCCTTCATTGTGTGGCACGGAATACTCTTGAACATTTTCAAGTGAAAATTAACCGATCATAAGCAATTTTTTTTAACCCTCACAGTCGTGTTTGCTCCTTTTGGATGTGCCACCTCTAACTGTCTAACATTTTGTTGGTTGTGTTGTTATGCAGAACTCTAACTCCAGGGCATGATGCAGTTCAGAAGGTCACCTTAGTACCACGTGGCCAAGCACGTGGTTTGACGTGGTTCATTCCTTCTGATGATCCAACCTTGATTTCTAAGCAGCAACTTTTTGCCAGAATTGTTGGTGGGCTTGGTGGAAGAGCTGCTGAGGAGATTATTTTTGGTGAGCCCGAGGTCACAACTGGTGCAGCTGGTGATTTGCAGCAGATTACAGGATTGGCTAAGCAAGTGAGTACCTTTTTGGCCTTTCATTTTTAGCAAGGACACATTTACGATTTCTTCTTCAAAATGAAAAACTTACATTTTTTCCTGCTCCATACATTTTTATCCAACTTTGCCTTTCCTGTATTGCATTTCAAAAATCATTGTTGGGAGAGCGACGATGGGATCTACTGTCCTAATTGATCAAAACTCGTTGTTTCAACTACTTTGTTCAGCTTAAAATATTTGAGCTAAGCCATTATATAATATATATATATAACCTTTAATACATCAGAAAACTCTTGATCTTAAAATTATTTCTTTTGTTTACTCGACTGTTACTCTCTTGTAGATGGTTGTTACTTTCGGTATGTCTGAAATAGGTCCATGGTCGCTCGTGGACTCATCGGCTCAAAGTGCTGATGTAATCATGAGAATGATGGCAAGGAATTCTATGTCTGAAAAGCTGGCAGAAGACATTGATGCGGCAGTGAAGAGGATCACAGAGAAGGCATATGAGATTGCTTTGAGCCATATCCGAAACAACCGTGAAGCGATGGATAAAATCGTGGAAGTTCTTATTGAAAAAGAGACCATGACCGGAGACGAATTCCGGGCAATGTTATCGGAGTTCACTGAAATCCCTGTTGAAAATAGAGTTACTCCTAAACCAGCTACAGTAACTGTATGATACCATGTACACTAAAAGACAATCGAACTCGACTGCACAGCACTAGTTTGTTTATATATTAATGATTTTGTATCCTTTGTACCAATTCCCAGACCCACTGGCGTTATAGAAGTGAAATTGAAAATATTTGCCTTTTCTATTTTATGTGAGCAGTGTCATCAATGCAGAGATGGACTGATGAGTCCTGCATATAAGATCATTTCTTTTCACTTCTTTGTTCCCCAGTGAGTGCTTGAGTCTGTCTTAAGATGAGTTGCTACTGGTTGGAAATTGGTGAAGCGCTTTTGAATATCTAGCGAGTGGTTCAATCAAAGGTTGTCAGCCCTGTAAATACCATGGATAGCAATTATCTTCAAAGTTTGACCTGGCTCCCTCGCACCTTAGTAGCCCCTGCTAGAATCGCCAACATTGGCCCGTCCATCGTTCATTATTTTCTGAGGTGCACACAGTTTTCCACACAGCCTCAATATCTATTTCTTAATTTAACAAAAAAGGACGTATAACTTCTTTTTCGTTAAAAGATGCTACAAACAATATGCGCACATCGAAACACAGTCCAAATCTCCTCTTTTGAACCATGTTTCAGTCTCTTGTTCTATATGTCGGCAACTGATACGTGAATTCTTGAATTCTTTTGAAAACATATCGCATCGTGAATCTTGACATCATGGGAAGCAGAAAGTATCGGTTAATCAAAGCACACATAAAGAGCATTATTAACAAATTGAAAACTGGGAAACGTTATAGATATAAAAGGAACTTGAGCGTACACGATCTTTCAAAAAAAATACTTTGCTAGGTCAAAAGAGTAAAGAATCCCAAAATTTTCATACATATAATGCCAATAGCCAGAGGTTTGACAACGGTTCTCTACTAAGCTGCAATATTGGAGGCCTTGTTGAGGATAACACCTTCATATTTCACTTGGAACCACTTCATCGCGTCCTCCTTCGTGACCCTGTGTTGGATTCCAACACGGGACTTGCATCTACGGCGACGGCCCACTCTGTAACCAGGACGCTCCAAGACAATGTAGAAGTCCATACCATAAATACCTGTTGAAGGGTCATACCTGAAGAGATTCGCGAATAACAAATAAGTAATCTTTGCCTATCTGCCATAACCTTGTATATAAGAATTTTTCACAATATTGCCTAGATTATCCTAAAGAAAATAGATACGTCAAATATTGAGTGACCAACGTCAGATTGCAGGTAATTATCAACTCGCACTGATAATACTGCTCTTTCTTTTCCTTTTCACCATTGATGTTGTGTCACTAACTCTGTATTTTATAAAATAACATGATCCATACACATGCAGCCATACATGCACATAGAAGTAAACACTTTTATAAACATTCGCTAATGTAACCCCTCAGTATCTTGATCAAGATCAACTGTCTCATTGCAGCCACATAAAAAATACCAGCCACCAACACTAGAAACAGTTCCCCATAAATCGACACCAGCCACAATTCGTTTAAGATGCCTAGATAGTATAATTTATATCTTGCCGATCCTCAACTAAAACACAACCGTCCAATACAAGATACTTTATAGTGCCATGTAAACTCAGTAACACAATATGCAAAACCAACATTTTCAGAGTATAGGATAAGCCTTAGTTGCTTACTTAATTCCAAGATCAATATGTTCCTGAATTCCAAAGCCAAAACAACCAGTTTCACTGAAGTTTCTTCTCAATAGTTCATATTCCTTGACCTTCAATCCACTTTCAAGTAGCTGCATTGCCTTGTCACCCCTGACCGTGACATAGCATGCAATTTTTTCATTACGCCTGATGCCAAAAGATCGAACAGTGTATCTCGCTGTGGAAGAAAAGGGAAGAATTTTAAAAGCCAAAACAACCAGTTTCATTACGCCTGACGCCAAAAGACCGAACAATGTATTCCTCAAGAACCAAGTGAAAAAAAATACCCTTGGAGAAAACAGGGGTTTGGCCGCTTAGCTGTTCCAACACCTAAGAAGTATTTTTA
>NC_133306.1:3522726-3604851 GCF_012295235.1 Primulina huaijiensis
CAATCCTTGGACCTGATCTTTGTTGGTGCCTGCTACCAACATGTCCACATACAACAGCAAAATGATATAATCATCACCAGACTTTTTGAAATACGTACAAGGGTCTGCACTCAGTCTGTTGTATCCAAAGCTCATGATAAAGGAATCAAATCTCTTGTACCAACATCTCGGCGCCTGTTTGAGACCGTACAGAGATTTTTTCAACCTGCAAACCAAGTTCTCTTTGCCTTTTTCCGCAAAACCTTCTGGCTGGAGCATATAGATTTCTTCTTCAAGATATCCATGAAGAAACGCCGTTTTCACATCTAGCTGTTCTAGATGTAGGTCAAACACCGCACACAATGCCAGCACCACTCTGACTGTTGTAAGCCGAACCACAGGAGAAAATATCTCATTGAAGTCAATGCCTTCTTTCTGAGCATACCCTTTTACCACCAATCTAGCACGATACCGCTCCACTTGGTTATTGCCATCACGCTTGATCTTATAGACCCATCTGTTTCCAATGGCTTTCCTTCCTCGTGGTAGTGTAACAAGATCCCAAGTTTTATTTCTGTCTAATGCCTCCAACTCTTCTTGCATTGCTATCATCCACAAAGATACATCCGAGCTTTGAGTAGCCTCGTGGAAACTCGATGGTTCACCATCCTCTGATAATAGACAATATGCAATATTGCTTTCAGTGACATAATCTGAAAGCCAACCTGGTGGTCTTCTGTCTCGAGTTGACTGCCTCACATTGGAAACTTCAGACTCAACATGTTCTTGTTCTTCGTGCTCTGGTACTGCTTCACAAGAAACTTGACCTTCGTCTGTCTTATTTTCCACCTGAAAAATAGTAGTTTCTGAATTCGGTGTGCCTTTGTCTCCCTTTACTTTATCTTCCTCGAAGATAACATCCCTGCTGATGACAAGCTTGTGAACAGTAGGATCCCACAAGCGAAACCCCTTTACTCCATCAGCATATCCTAAGAAGATACATTTTCTGGATTTTGAATCCAACTTCGATCTTTCTTGCTCATTGTACAGAACGTACACAGGACTTCCAAATGTATGCAAATGAGAATAATCTGTCGGCTTCCCGGTCCACATCTCCATCGGAGTCTTCAGATCAATCGCCACTGAAGGAGAACGATTGATAATATAACAAGCGGTTTTGACTGCTTCTGCCCAAAATGACTTTTCTAGACCTGCAGTCCTCAACATAGCTCTTGTTCTGTCCAACAAGGTTCTGTTCATCCGCTCCGCCACTCCATTCTGTTGAGGTGTGTAAGCCGTCGTAAACTGTCTTTTGATGCCCTCATGTTGACAATATGCATCAAATTCGTCACTGGTATATTCTCCTCCATTGTCAGTCCTCAGACACTTGATTTTCTTTTCTGAATCAAGTTCAACCCGCGCTTTGAAATCTTTGAAGATCTGGAAAGCATCTGATTTCTTCTTGATTGGATACACCCAACATCTCCTAGAGAAATCATCAATGAACGAGACAAAATATCTCGCTCCTCCTAGGGATACAACCGGTGCTTGCCAAACATCCGAATGAATCAGCTCCAATATGCTTTTGCTCCTGGCAGTAGAAGTGCCAAACTTTAATCTGTGTTGTTTACTGGTAACACAATGCTCACAAAAGGGTAGTGACACTTTTGTAAGTCCCGGCAACAGCTTCCGTTCTGAGAGAATTTTCAACCCCCGTTCTGACATATGCCCGAGCTTTCTATGCCATAACACTGTTAATTCTTCTCCTGAACCATTTGATGCAACAGCTAGTTCTGCCTCTTTGTGTGTTTCTCCCAAAAGTACATACAGATTTGCAGCAACCTTTTCCGCCTTCATAACCACAAGCGCGCCTTTCACAATTTTCATGATCCCGTTCTCGATCCGAGTTTTGCACCCGATGTCATCCAATTGCCCCAAGGACAAAAGATTTTTCGTCAGTCCTTTCACATGTCGTACCTCCTGTATGGTGCGAATGGTGCCATCAAACATTTTAATTTTGATAGTACCGACCCCAGCGATTTCCAAGGCATGATCATTTCCCATGAATACAGATCCTCCTGAGACTGGTTCATAATGATCAAACCATTCTCTCCGAGACGTCATGTGCCACGTCGCTCCTGAATCCATAATCCATGTGTCACAAAATTTGTGCCTGCCTTCTGCAACAGTTGCTGCTTCGCTGAATAATATTTCACCACTGCCTGAAGTACTGGCCACATTTCCTTGAGAACTTCTTTCAAAACTCGTACACTCTTTCTTGAAGTGCCCTTTACCGCCACATTTAAAGCAGTAAATATTTTTCTTCTTACTTCTCGACTTTGATCTACCTCGTCTTTGGCTCCCACTGGAGTCACGGTCCATAAATCTTCCTCTTATCATCGGTAAAGCCTCTGCCTGCTTCGATGTTACCAACCTATCTTCTTTATTCTTGCGCCGGCTTTCTTCTCCGAGAACCGCAGCTAAGACTTCATCGAATCTTAGAAAGCCCATAAGAAGCTCCGCACGTTCCTTTTCCCCTATTTTATGCCCCATGGAAGTGAGTTGGGCAAATAGAGGATTCAGTGTGTTGATATGGTCGGTCATCGATGAAGATTCCGCCATCCGAAGAGTATAAAGTCTTCTCTTTAGGAAAATCATATTGTGTAGGGACTTGACCTCGTACATCTTTGTCAGAGTATCCCAGATAACTTTGGCTGTTTTTATCTCAGAGATACTTGACAGTACTTCGTTTGCTATAGCCATGTGCAGATTGGCAACAGCATTATCATTCATCTCATTCCACTTTCCATCATCCGTAATCTCCACCGGTCTATCTCCAATAGCCGCCAAGCAATTCTCCTTTCTTAAAACTGCTTGTATCTTTATTTTCCACAGCATAAAATTGCTTCCGTTGAACTTTGCTATCTCGTACCTGCCCGCCATTATGTCTAGAACAATTTTAGTAGACTGAACAAAATAATCCCGCCTTAAATAAAAAATCTCAAAAAATCTTTTCTGATGTGGAAGATCAGTCTAGGCTGCAACCACAGAGCATACTCAGAATTTTAAGAAATTTTAAACCAAGGCTCTGATACCACTTGTTGGTCCCACGTGCGGAATTTGAGATAATAAAACCCGAAAATAAAGAATAAATTGGACACCGAGATTTACGTGGAAAACCCCTAAAAATTATTAGGGTAAAAACCACGGGCAAGATGAAAAGAATTTCCACTATAATATTTTGCGGTGTACAACTCACTCACTGTGTTTCCAAAGAGAACACACTCTCTTAATACAGGAGAACAAACACCTCACAAATATTATAGAATATTATAAGATGAGAGAAAACTCGAAGAAGGGATGATTTCATAATGAAGGGGGAAGCTCTATTTATAGAGCCTCTTGTCCGTGTGAATACGCGTTAAAAACGCGTATTCATATTTCCACGAAATTGCCAACCTGCGTTTTGCTGCCTCCTGCCATTCTTGACTTTTCTACCAACACTGGGAAGACCAGCCCAGATCATCATGGAGATTAGGTCAGGTTATACTCATCCCATCATGTTAAAATATTTACCGGGAAATTCTGCTCGGGTAGATTGCCCAACCCAGCTCACCAAATCTAGACGGGCAACATCACACACACACACACACAGACTTACGGTTGTTTTCTGCCAGTGTGAAGCCACCAATGCCAGGAGTCGAAAATCATGATATCCATGGCACCCCAGATCTTACTGGTGCTGATGGAATCCAGCCTCAATACCCTCCCGCTCGCCTCGCTCTTGATGTCCACAAGGAACGCATTTCGAAAGAACAACAACGAAACTTCGTACTCCTGATCATTAACATTCAAAATTAGCTAGATAATATTCAAAACACTAATATTCATCGTGAATATGCAATATATATGTGAATAAAATCAGCTCACAGGAAATGTGAAATTTGAGAGACCACCGGTTCTTTCTGATATATATGTGGCATGTGGTACTGCTACGTGAAGCATACATGTAAGAGATTGCCACTGGTTCAGACTAAGTGAATCTCCCACAAATATCAGACGCTTTCTCTTCAATTTTCTCAAAAAATCCACGCCGTTGAATCTGCATGCATTTCAACAACAATTAAAATCATATATATTGGACAGTTGGAATATTCTTGAAAATTTAATAAGAAGATGTTGATGGTTTTAAATATATAGAAAACAACTTCTTAACTAATAAAAGTATGCGCCTCAAGAATTCAATCGTCTTGAAAAGGAAGAGTTTCCAATTCATAGATGCCTTCTCATCGCAATCTTAGACAAAATCAAGATTTGTAATTATTTTTTCTTCCATTTTTTTTTATGTGGATATAAATATATAATTCTGACTTAATTAAATTATAATATTTTCAGAAAAAGGATGATTATATTAATAGATTTTTTTTTATTTTTTTGATACCAAAATATGGGATTCTTGTTCTAATGATTTCCCCATGTGTTTTTAATGCTTAATATAATATTAAATGTCTCTATAATTGAATTCAGAGAAAATTTTATAGGATTTATGTTTAATTCAACAATAATGATTTAAGACATACAACCAAGAAATTAATACTTGTCCCCCCTCGTTAATTACGAGGGCCCTATCGCAACGAATGATCTTGACTTGACTTGACTGCAACTCTTAGCAGTATAGAAATTTATATTTAATGAAACAATTTTTTTCTTTTAAAAAATTATAAATAAACGAACTAACACGCCATAATTCAGATAAATTTAAATTCAATATACGAAGAAAAATGTTTGCTCTTCTGCCTCGAAATCCCAAAAGTGAGATTTTTATATATTTGGGAGTAGGTCTCTTGTAAGATGGTCTCACGAATATTTATCTGTGAGACGGTTGATCCTACCGATATTCACAATTAAAAAAAATACTCTTATCATAAAAAGTAATATTTTTTTCGTGGATGACCCAAATAGAGACCCGTATCACAAAATACGACTCGTGAGACCGTCTCACACAAGTTTTTGCCTATATATTTGGATTTTGATTATCCTTTTGGTTAAATTTATTATCGTCTCACATAAGTTTTTGTCTATATATTTGGATTTTGATTATCCTTTTGTTACATTGATTAAATTTAAAAAATTTGAATTTCATCTCTAGTAGCTACAAAATCCTGAATTCAAGACACAATGTAGGAAATTAACTATGGACTTTCCCATTTGTAATATATCCAATTCAAGTAGGGATATTTCAAAACCAAATCAAACGTTAAAACCAAAATTTATCAGTTTGTAGCCAATCACGATTTGAATTGATATTAAAATCAACCAAAAAAAAAAGCAAAATTAACTTTTAAATTTCTAGCATACATTGGCTGTTATTTATTTATAAGAATTAAATTAAACAATTTAAATTATGTTCGAAACAATTAAAAAAAATATTGGTTCAGAGCATACATTTAATTAAATAAAACTTCTGGATAAAAAAAAAAAAGAAAAAGAAAAATAATACAAGACAGAGATGAAAATAAAGTCATGCAAATTAAAGCAGCAACCACTAGTCTACAAGTGACTAACCATGAAAACAACCTCACAACCAACGATTTACCAACAAACAAACTTAACTTCGAAGTCGATATCTTCAACACAAGAAATTTTGAAATCTCGAATAATTTTTTGAAAAATATTAATTCTTGCTGTTATTATATATTCAATGAATATATATATAAAGTTGGCTTCTTGAAAATGTGCATCCATGGATAAAAACAATTCTGGGAATAAGTAAAAGAAGATCAGACTGAGATCGGAGACATTTGATAATTAATGAATTCCGAACCTTGGTAAAACGCATCGAATATCAGTTGGCTTCCATTTGTATTTCAAGTAATCTAGATCGGGTCGACCATTTTTCTTGCAGTCGAACTGATGTTGGATGAAAGGACATTCGGAGGAATCGTAGAGAGGATATGACTCGTCGTAAACCCAGTTTCCTTGGAAGATATCGCAACCCTTCTCCGCCAACTTGGAATTGACAACGTTGTTATTAAGACTTAGAATCAGCACAAGTAATGCAGCAAGAGAAGTGGTGATTATAAATCCCATTGGAAGGGCTGTAATGCTTATAATAAGTTGTCAAAAAAAAAGCCATATTTATGGTATTGGAGTGGGGAGGATTTTTAATTTGTCTCAGCACTGGCACCAACCACTAGATACGTGTAATATTAAATATTCTAATTTTTGTGTAACACAAAAACTCATGTGAGACGGTTTCATGTGTCAATTTTTTGAGAAAGATCTTCTATTTGAGTCACCCTTGAAAAAGTATTAATTTTTGTGCCAAAAGTATGATTTTTTATTGTACATATGAGCAGAGTTTACCCGTCTCACGAATAAATATATGTGAGATCGTATCACAAGCGATATACCCATTACGTAAATTATATGTGTGTTTTATGTAAAAACTTTGATTGGTTTTATGTAGATTTATAAATAATTCAAGTATAAGTTCTTAAGATTTTGTTTATTAAAAAAAAAAAAAAAAAGGGACTCGTGGGGGCCCAAAAAATGTGAAAAAGGGAATGAATGTGATCGGCATAAGGTGAAGATGTGCTAAAAATTGAGATTAATGGATAATTTTAGGCAAATTGTGTGTATCTTTTTTTAAAAAAAAATATATATGTGTATATTTGTGTGGGTGGGGAAAACATTTTTTAGATAAAGAATTGATTAAAAAATGGATTATAAGAACCTTTTGGCTAATTATGTATTTGGTTTTTTTATATAAATGATCTAATTCGTAAATATTTTAGAAATTTTATTACAAATTCTGACACATATTATATAAGATCTGAAGGGCTCGATTATACATACACTACATACATATTATATTCACATTTATTCTCTCACATTTATTTTTATATTAACATTCATTATTTGTAGTCACATTTTCCACTCATCCATCTTTATTTTTATTTTACATTGAATAAATATATTTCCAATTTTATTTACACCATTTAAATGATTTGATTGCCAAATTACGTATTTATGGAAAATCAAGAGTATAATATTAATTTGAATAAAATTGTAAATACATAAAAGGAGTATCTTGAATTTTGGATACGTTCTTTTCTCCTCATCCCCACCACAAAAGTTAAAGTCAATGGTCATCCCTAGAGGTGCAACCATACTGTCCCAGTTATATTTAGTTCGAGGGATGAATTTCAAATGTAACTTATTTTGATTATATTTTACATTCACTATAATTATTTATCGAAATTACATCTAGTGGATTTGAAATCTACTTGATTGTGGAATGTAATATCAATTGAGACAGTTCTCAATTCTCTTGTCTCCATCCATTTGAGCATGTCTTCGTTTTTGCGTTCACAGGTATGTAAAAACCTACAGGATAGTCCCTATTGAAGCCCGTGTTGCTTTGATCATGTCGATGACATCCGTACAGTGGCGGTACATATTTTGGATTGATTTGATATTAATCCGGGTAGATCAATTTAAAATATTAAAAGATTCTAGATTTTAAAATTTTAGTTCGAGTAGAGTCATATTCCTGATTCCACCACTGCATTCGTATTTCGGAATTTCTTTTTGTCCACAACCATAAACAGGTGACTTCTGCTGCCAGTTTTTTATCCATGGTATCAAAAGTCAACACCAATGTTCTCTCAATAGTCAACTCCAAATTACATCATTGTTCATTCTTAATTAATTAATTATGGTGTTGGCTTGAAGCTGAAACTGAACGTTTTGGACGAGAAAACGATCCACGTCCAAGTACAGACTTATGGACAACACATTTTGCTCATCCTAAAGTGCAAATTATGTTGGTACGACGTGCACTATGTTGAAATATGAAATTGAAGAATAAAATTGGACGCCAAGAATGAGATTTTTTCTTAATGAAGAGAGGAACTCCTTATCTGTGTAAAAACACGTCTTCTCATCTGAATGTTTCTTTTGTCAAATTTGCATCTACTATCATTAATGTATTTCCTACTGTCATTCAAAAATAACTCGATAAAAAAGTTACATATGTTATTAAAAAAAAATTTAACCCACCAAATCAATAATCAACATTTAATCCATTTTTTTTAAAGAAAAAAACTCCCACATTCTAAAACAAATATATATTTTTTGAAACAGGGTCGTATGTTTTTTGTCCATGTATGAAGCTTGAATTTGGTGTGTCCAAAACTCGAATTTTGTGATTAACTTGAGCTAAAAGATAAATAATAGACAAATATTTTACACATTAAACCAATATTATATATAAATATATTGTTTTTTTTTATATTTCCTAATTATTTGATAATTTAAAAATATATAATTCAGGACCATCATGAAATCAGACTGAAAAAGTACTAGAAGGGAGACGAATTAACAACTCAGAAGATGCCACGCATCCAATTCCAAACCACATCCATTCCCTCTAAATTCCATTCGTCTCCACTATTCCACCTTCAAGTTCAATCGCTCTTTCCCCAACCTCAGCCATCTCCTCCTTGCTTGGTATGTTTTTATTCCTCGTACGATGAAAGATGAAGCTTTATTGATTATGATGACAAGAATTTTTGGGTTTTTGGTTAACCATTGTATGTTGATTGTTCTTAGTTCAGTTCAACAATTTAAAGGATTCAGCTCTATTGTTATCTAAATCCAGTGGTTGTTTGGTTTATCTTGCTTTCTTGACTGTATTGGTTCAGTTCTGAGGTTGGATTGGTAGAGCTGGATTAGTTTGATTATGTTTAAGGTTAACCCCATCTCCCCTGCTTAATTCTTGGTTGGTTTCAAGTAACTTTGTCAGTTGTTGAGATTGAGGAGGATTGTGTATATTTGTTTGCGCTTCTTTTTGGAGCATAAAAAATCAGGGACTGCTCAGGAATTTAGTTCAGGATATATTATTGTTTTTAGGTTGAAATAGCAATGTTTAATCTGAAATGAAGTGATCCTTCTTGATATTCTAATTTTTTTTATTTTTATTTTCTTCATTCTATTTTTAAAGAAGATTTGATAACTGCTTTGAGCTCTATGAGGAAGTTTTGTCACAGTTATCGCCTATCATACCCCTTGAATAATTGGCCGTTTCTTTGATGCTCAAGTAGAATGAGGATTATTTATGTCAACCCGAGTTCTTGACGCGTGTGTATGAACTCTAGAGAATGAATATTAGGATTGTGCAACAAACAGAATAAAATTGATTCCATTTCGAGATTCTGGGTGCTTGAGCCACCAACGAGTTGTGATTCATGAATCAAGAATAGCATTCTTAATTGCTTTTTTTTTGTGTGTGTTTTGGGATAGGTTCAGAAATTTCTTGTATTTTTCAAATTTCAGAGGAAAGAAGATGGCAGCTTTATCAGTATGTCTAGTGGGAAGTGGATTATCTATATGTGATTCTAAAACAGCTTTGAACCATGATATTTATGGCAGACGTCCTATCCAATCAGCTCGCCTCCCATCCCTGAATGGTAAAGTCTTGGCTGTTAAAGCAACCATGAATGAAAAGCCCAATGAAGAAAGAAGGGGCTTTCTGAAATTGTTGCTGGTCGGTGCTGGACTTGTTACTCCGGCATTACTCGGCAATGGGATTGCTAGGGCTGATGATCAAGGTGTTTCCAACTCAAGGATGTCCTATTCTAGATTTTTGGAGTATCTCGATAAGGGTAGAGTGACGAAAGTTGATTTGTTTGAAAACGGAACTATTGCCATTGTTGAGGCCGTCTCCCCAGAGTTGGGTAACCGAGTGCAGAGAGTGCGAGTGCAACTCCCTGGGCTCAGCCAGGAGCTCCTTCAGAAGTTAAGGGAGAAGAACATAGACTTTGCTGCCCATAATGCTCAAGAGGACTCTGGTTCACTTTTATTTAATTTGATTGGAAATTTGGCCTTCCCTTTAATTTTGATTGGTGGTCTTTTCCTTCTCTCGAGACGGTCTGGTGGAGGAATGGGCGGGCCTGGTGGGCCTGGTTTCCCTCTTAGCTTTGGTCAATCAAAGGCTAAGTTTCAAATGGAACCCAATACAGGTGTAACTTTCGATGATGTCGCCGGGGTAGATGAAGCAAAACAAGATTTTATGGAGGTGGTGGAGTTCCTTAAGAAGCCCGAGAGATTTACTGCTGTTGGTGCTCGTATTCCAAAGGGAGTTCTTCTTATTGGTCCTCCTGGTACTGGAAAGACCTTGCTGGCCAAGGCAATTGCTGGTGAAGCGGGTGTCCCATTTTTCTCCATTTCAGGTTCTGAATTTGTTGAGATGTTTGTTGGTGTGGGAGCCTCACGAGTCCGCGATCTTTTCAAGAAGGCCAAGGAAAATGCCCCTTGCATCGTATTTGTTGATGAAATTGATGCTGTTGGGCGTCAAAGAGGAACTGGTATTGGTGGAGGAAATGATGAAAGGGAGCAGACACTGAACCAGCTATTAACAGAAATGGATGGTTTTGAAGGAAATACTGGTATAATTGTTATTGCAGCAACTAATCGTGCAGATATTCTTGACTCTGCCTTGTTGAGACCAGGAAGGTTTGATAGACAGGTAAGATATATATAGCATATGTCTTGTCTCTAATTTAACTTTCAGATTACAAGTACACACAGTGTAATCGTTGTGCAGGTAACTGTTGATGTCCCAGATGTTCGTGGAAGAACAGAGATCCTTAAGGTTCACGCTAGCAATAAAAAGTTTGATTCAGATGTATCGCTTGAGGTCGTAGCCATGAGGACACCGGGTTTTAGTGGAGCAGATCTTGCTAATCTCTTAAACGAGGCTGCTATTCTTACCGGACGGCGTGGAAAGACAGCAATCTCGTCGAAAGAAATTGATGATTCAATTGATAGGATTGTTGCTGGAATGGAAGGGACTATCATGACCGATGGGAAGAGCAAAAGTCTCGTGGCGTACCATGAAGTAGGCCACGCCATCTGTGGGTAAATGCTTTTATATGGCAAACATTAATCTTATTTTCTTTTAAATTAGTTGTGATTTTGGAAGTTCTGTTCCGATACTTTGATAATTGGAAGTTGGATCTGGATCTCTTTGGTGCTGTATATTTTTACCTTCTACTCTCTGTGATCTCAAAGACTAAAACTATTCATGGATTTCTTCCATAAGAAAGGTTCTATCATTTGGTTTCTTTGGTTACAGTTGGTGACTTGCTGTAAACCATATAAAACCTGTTCTAGATGTATCCTGTTCAGCCCCCTTCATTTTGTGGCAGGGATAATACTTGAACATTGTCAAGTGCCAATGAACCGAGCATGAACAAATTTTTTATATCCTCACAATCTAGCTCGCTGCTTTTGGATATGACACCTCTAATATTTTGTTGGTTGTGTTGTTACGCAGAACTCTAACTCCAGGGCATGATGCAGTTCAGAAGGTCACCTTGGTACCACGTGGTCAAGCACGTGGTTTGACGTGGTTCATCCCTTCTGATGATCCAACCTTAATTTCAAAGCAGCAACTTTTTGCCAGAATTGTTGGTGGGCTTGGTGGAAGAGCTGCTGAGGCGGTTATTTTTGGTGAGCCAGAGGTCACAACTGGTGCAGCTGGTGATTTGCAGCAGATTACAGGATTGGCTAAGCAAGTAAGTACCTTATCGTGCCTTTTATTTTTAGTAAGGACACATTTATGATTTCTTTTTCATAATGAAGAACTTGCATTTTTTCCTGCACCATACTTTTTCAATCCAACTACGGATTCCTGTATTACATTTCAAATATCATTGTTGGAGGAGCAACAATGGGATCTACTGTCTTAATTGATCAAAACTCGTCGTTTGAGCTAATGCTCAGCTTAAAATATTTGAGTTAAGCCATATTATCAATTGTTACTTTTAATAAACCGAGAAAAGAAAAACTTCTGATCTTACGATTAAATTTTTTATCGAGGAAACTTGGGCATTTGTTTACTAAATTTTTGCTCTTTGTAGATGGTTGTTACTTTCGGTATGTCTGAAATAGGTCCATGGTCGCTCGTGGACTCATCGGCTCAAAGTGCTGATGTAATCATGAGAATGATGGCAAGGAATTCTATGTCTGAAAAGCTGGCAGAAGACATTGATGCGGCAGTGAAGAGGATTACAGAGAGTGCATATGAGATTGCTTTGAGCCATATCCGAAACAACCGTGAAGCAATGGATAAAATCGTGGAAGTTCTGATTGAAAAAGAGACCATGACCGGAGATGAGTTCCGGGCAATTTTGTCGGAGTTCACTGAAATCCCAGTTGAAAATAGAGTTACCCCTATGCCAGCTACAGTAACTGTATGATACCATGTACACTATAATACTTGAATGCACAGCACTAGTTTGTTGATATGTTTATGCTTTCGGTTTCCTTTGTACCAATCCCCAGTCCCACTGGTATTGCAAAAGTGAAATTGGAGATATTTGCCTTTGCTATTTTATGTGAGCAGTGTCGTCAACGCAGAGACGAGTCCTGCAAACAAAATCATTTCTTTGTTCCCCCAGCAAGTTCTTGAGTTTCTGTCTTAAGATGAGTCGCTACAAGCTGGAAATTAGTGAAAAGCTTTGGAGTATCAAGCGAGTGGTTCAATCAAAGATGCTCAGCCCTGTAAATAAATACCAAATATTATCAGTTTAGTTTCCCCTAGCTTCTCTTAAGAATTTGGAGCTTATCAAGATTGGGTAACTTGATAAACATGGCTGGCAATCCACTTCAAAGCTTGACTTGGCCCTCTCGCATCGTAGTCGCCACTGCTCTTGGTTCCATATTTTTCCGATTGTTGTTTTATTAAATTTTTTGCTTCGATTATGATTTTTTTACATATATTAGAAAAGGATTAAATTAATATCGAACACATTAAAATAAGGGATGAACGTTAAGTCGATCTGGACTCTGAAGGAAGCCCAACTCCATACGCCCCGGGGGGACACAAAATTGGTATGACAGCAGCCTTCGGCGGTCTACTAAGAAACTCCTTCAACAAACGAACAAGATATGACAACTAAGGTGGGCAAGGCAAATGATACAACATTCCCTCACGGCCTCAATCTCTCATTCAAGTTAACTCGAAAGATGTAAAGATTATTCTTACTAAAAGATGCTGCAAACGATATGCACACATCAAAACACAGTGCGAATCTCCTCTTCTGAACCATGTCTTAATCTCTTATTCTATATGTCGGCAACGTGTATTCTTGAATTCTTTTGGAAAAAAATTACATCGTGAAATCAGAATGTCACGCGATGCAGAAAATATTGAAAAATCATAACAGACATAATGCGCATAATTAGCAAAATGAAAACCCTGAAATATTATAGATATAAAACTTGCGCTACTCAAACTTTAAAAAAATACGATTTTGTTTGGTCAAAGAGTAAAACAACTCAAAAACTTTCATACATGATGCCATTAGTCGGAGGTTTCAGAGTTCTCTTCTAAGCTGCAATATTAGAGGCCTTGTTGAGGATAACACCTTCATATTTAACTTGGAACCACTTCATTGCATCCTCCTTTGTGACCCTGTGTTGGATTCCAACGCGAGACTTGCACCTACGGCGACGGCCCACTCTGTAACCAGGACGCTCCAAGACAATGTAGAAGTCCATACCATAAATACCAGTTGAAGGGTCATACCTGAAGAGATTCATAAATAAAACATAAGTAATCTTCACCCAACTGTCATAACCATGTACGAAAGCATTTTCGCTATATTGCCTAGATCATCCTAAATAAAATAGATTCACCAAATACTGAGTAACCAATCAATCTCAAAACTGCAGGTAATAATCACCTCACACTTACAATAGTAGTTTATATTATTGCCTAGACCATCCTAAATAAAATAGATTCGCCAAATATTGAGTAAACAATCAATCTCAAAACTGCAGGTAATAATCACCTCACACTTACAATAGTAGTTTTTCTTTTCCTTTTCAAGATTGATGTTTCGTTTTCTTTTGAGAGAGGTGGTCATTAACCTTGTATTTTATAAAATAACCTAATCCAAACACACGCAGCCATACATGTGCATAGAAGCAATGTTTCTATAAGCATACTCTAATGTCACCCGACAGTATCTTGATAGAGATCAACTGTCGCATTGCAGCGACGTCAAAAGTACCAGCCACTAAAACTAACAAGAAACAGTTCCCCATAACTTGGCACCAGCCACAATTTGTTTAAGATGCCTACATACTATAATTCATATCTTGTCGATCATCAACTAAAACAGAACTGTCCAGTACAAGACACTTCATATTGCCATGTAAACTTAGCAACACGAGGTGGAAAGCCAACATTTTCAGAGAATAAGATAAGCCATAGTTGCTTACTTAATTCCAAGATCAATATGTTCCTGAATACCAAAGCCAAAACAACCAGTTTCACTGAAATTTCTTCTCAATAGTTCATATTCTTTGACCTTCAATCCGCTTTCAAGTAGCTGCATTGCTTTGTCACCCCTGACTGTGACATAGCATGCAATTTTTTCATTACGCCTGATGCCAAAAGAGCGAACAGTGTATCTAGCTGTAGAAGAAAAGAGAAGGAAAAGAAGAGTTACTATACTAGCAAAACAAAAATCTAATTTTCTGTCCTTGTATCATCAAGTTTAAATGCAAAAGTTATATAAACTAACAATATAATCACAAGCAATCAAACCTTAAGCACAAAACTCGGTGTTCTTGAGTTAAAACAACAAATAAAACTACAAATAAAACTATGTCAGATGTTTGAAAAAGCTTACTATTTGCAACAGACAGATTTAGACCAACAAATGAACAATTCATCTCTATTCACCTTAAGAAGGAAAACTAGTAAACTCCAAAGCATAGCACTCTCTAAAATTCACATGATTCAAAAGGAGTCTAAAATACAAAAATCGTTTCAGGCTTAACCATGTTCAATATATTATGTCATGACATAAAAAGTCAGATTCATTAAGATCCTGTCATGACATAAAAAGTTAGATTCATTAAAACCAGCATAAAAGTTTCTCACTTTAAAGCACCTGCTCAGAATTTTCTAAAATTTTTTTTGTCCGATAAGATGTTGTATATTTCAAGTGGGGAGGTCAAAATAATCAACACTTGGTGCAGTTCTATAACTACCTCAGTTATATTTTGCCAAATGGTTGACTTTCTGCATAAACATTGGGCATTCATCTTCTTCCAAACCTTGAAACAATTATTTCACTAATTCCTCCCGACTAACAGTAACCAAAAGTCCACCTCCAACCCTCAAGATGCAACAGCAGTTACTTCCCACATTCCACTCTTAACATTCTCTACCTCTCAATGGTATCTATCCCGCTGCCACTTACAAGCCTGCAAAGCTCTTGTTCCCTCTTACATGTAACAGAATGTATATCTTATAATTTATAAACTAATGATGAAAAATAAAACAAATACCAGTTGATCTATCAGCGAAATTGAATGACTATTTCGTATTTATGTAGTATTTTCAAATGGATTTATAAAATCTATATATATTAAAGAGGAACACTTAAATTGCCTCTAGAGTCTTTCAAGAACACCAATATTGAGGCATCTCATTCTAGGCACACTTCATCTCAGGGATAAGCCTTGGCTCGGTGAAAGGTCTGGACCTTGAGTGTAAGGGCCGCAGGCATGTCGAGTGGTACTTTATCGACTATGAATGATCGTACTGTATAACTTGAACACTTTTGCTAAATGTAAACCATTTATCGAGTATTACACCATGCATGCTTTGACAATTAGCACAAGGACTCTCTGCCAGACATTATTTTAAATCAGTCAAACCATACAACATTCCACTACCGTAAATGGAATTATTCGATAATGATATTACATGTTTAAAACCATTTCACAACCAAATTTAATCACCTTTTTCTTCATAAAAATCTACAGACTCGATTCAAACAAAATATATTCCTCAAGAAACAAGTGAAAAAAATACCCTTGGAGAAAACAGGTGTTTGACCGCTGAGCTGTTCCAACACCTGAAGAATTTTAAAAATGGCTAGTTATGCACCAAAAATTACTGAAAATTATAAAATCCATCCAGCGAATTAGAGGGGTGATAAGTACCTTAGCAGCCCTAGTGAGACGATCTCCACTCTCGCCCACGGAGATGTTTAATACCAGTTTCTGGACCTTGATCTCCCTCATTGGATTCGAGAGTTTCTTCTCTGCTGCCTGCTTTCACATTTTCACATACACATATACATATACGGAAGTTTAGTGACATAAATGTAATATCAATACATATTTCTGTATAAAATACATGCGAGGTCGAGAAGCGACATTTACCATGGAGGAGGAATGGTGGGAGGAGGCGGAGGCGACAGCTGCGGCTAGGGTTTTGGAGATGTTAGTAAGAGGAAGAGAACCTCGAATATTTATAAAACATGTATGAGTTCTGAAATGATACGAGAGGGGCGTTTTTCTTAGATTGTACAGAGTTTGGGGTTAATTTGCTAATATTTTGAGCTTTTTATTTTATTTATTCAGACGTATTTTTTTCCTATGACCTGAGAGCACGAATGATAATGAGTCGGGTCTACGAGAACTCGAGGTTCGAGGTTCATTTTTTCAAGGACTCGTATTCGCTCTGACTCGTTAAACCGTAAACTCATATATAAAGTTTAGCGGGTTGGATTCACACTCGTCTTGATATGTTAAACCGTAAACTCGTACTGGTTCGATCTTTTGAATCCGTCATACCATCAAAAATATTATATTTTGATACATCTAATTTTTAATTAACTCGATCATAACAATAAATAAATAAAGTAATTCAAATTAAGTCTCTTATTATAAAATTAACTCAATCAAATTAATTAATCAAAACATTCTTATTGAAATTATTTCTCATCACCAAATATTATAAGATATGTTGATATATTTTTTTAAGTTTAATCTATTATAAAAGTATATTTATCGGCATATGTATATATCTAGAGACTAGAATGCAATTGTTTCTAAAGAACACGGATTCCTCTAAAATCTAAAAAGCCATGGCAACAGGAAGGCGAGAACCAGGAATACTGCCAAGAATCTGCAGAAATATTGCTTGCAGCGTAGCGAGCTCGCTTGAGAATCGTCGAGGGTGGCCGCGACGAGCCTCATTTCATTCCACTCCATCAAGAATAGTGAGGTTTCCTCTGCACTCTTGTTGTCGATGTTTTTAGCCATTGTTCCACATATTTCGCACTGTCTGCAAAAGTAATTGATGCATATATATATACATATACCCAAATGGTCGTGTAATTAATAATAAATTTGTTACTAGTAGAATTTCTTTAATTTACTTCGCATATTCAATGAAGTCATAGGTAGATAATTGACGAAGTAGACGCACGTGAGAAGTAACAAAATCAGAGTACAAAAAGTCGAATTTTCTAAAATAGTTGCTGGAAATCAATGATGCAACAAAAATAAATTTTACCTATCACCCTTCTGCCAAAACCAGGCCTCAGCACAATGCTGGTGCGACCACCCTAGCTCGCCTTTGCAGTCGCAACCAAGCTCGATGAGTTCCGATCCTTCCGAGGAAGATTCATCGCCGAAATGACATATTCTGCAAATCCTTTCTGCGTTTGTACTCTCACTGTTTCTTGATACACCATTGGCATCACCCTTTACATCAATGGAACAGTCACGATTCTTCCCTGGATTGTTTTTTTCACCACAAACACACTCATCAGAAGAATCTTTAGCATACAGAATCTTGTTCTGCCGAGTACTTTCTTGAGTTGAATTTGATCTAGTCCTGTTCATTTCTTCTTCAGTCTCCATTTTCTTTACGATTCGGAGGACGAATTCATCCGATGATCAGAATACAAAAACCCTCGTTTTATCAAGTTTTAAAAATACCCAGAAAGATCGAGTTCCCGAAATCTAGATCAACCTGCAGGGTCAAACCTTTAACAATTTGCATACTTGATCATCATTTTGGAACTATATATCTTGGGCTATAAGTTTTTTATACTCGACGGAAAAGGGGACATCTTCCAAATTCCAACCAATATGCAAAAGTAAAAACTTTTTTATTTGTTATTAATGATATATAATTAAGAACAAGACCAATAAACTATAATAATATTGCTTGGGTAGCAGAGGTTGACCACAGGTGTTCGATACAAATATCGTCGTCCGGGGTGGGCTGTTCGTCTGGACAAAATAACAGTACACTTGTATACATTTAACGTGCAAGAAAAGTAGAGATTAGTATTAAAAACAAGTTTCAAAATAACTTAATGAGTTAATTAAGACCAATGTTTTCCTTTTGAAATAATGATGATAATAATAATAATTGATTTTTGTTGCAATTGAATTTCACTTGCTCAAACTTTGTACGAGGGCTACTTTAACACGTATATAGGAAAAAATAGATTTTTGTGAGATATCGAAAATTCATATTTCTCTCTTATGAAAATTAAATAAGTATATTTGATCTTAATTTTTTATAAAAGTTACACGAACACCCCACACTTGCTCCAGCTGGAAAAATTATTGAAAAAAAAAATCAATTTCCTACAAGTCATATTTCAAGCCGGCTAGACAGATGTTATCTATGCTAAGTACTGGACGCTACAAGATCGAGCAAGATGACACAGATACAACAACCGACATCGTCCGATTAACATAGATAACGTTCGAACTAATCTAAGATATCTGAAACATAACTTGTAGCAAATTGAGTTTTCTTTCTAACCGTTTTACTCGTTGATCATTTTTTATTATTTCATCAAAATACTTCAGCTTGCTTGATTCTAACTGGTGTAAAGGTTGTTCGTGTAACTTTTATAAAAAGTTGAGGTATAAGATGTTTATTTAATTTTTGTTGGATAAATGAAAAAGAGAAGAAGAGGAAGAGTGAGGAGTTGTAAAGGGAAGTGGGATGTCTCAAATGTGGCTTGTCCCACATTGAGTTAATAACCAAATAAAGTCTCCCTAATAAGCTCCAAGTTGAGACAAAGGTTTGGGCCCCAAGGGGTACCAGAAGTTTTTAGACGGGGGAAGACGCTAATAGGTTGTGTGTCGGTGAACTAAACACACACGCGCGCGCCCGGCCGGCGCGGTGAGGTGTGGTGTGGTCTTTTGACCGTATTATTCTTTTTAGACAAAATTTATTTGAAAATAATTTTGTTGACAGCACCTACACACGAAAACGAAACAGAAACCAGCGTGCTTTCACAGAAGATGTCGCGCACATGCGTGCCCAGAATCCGCGCACATGCGCGAGACTCACAGAAGATGCCGCGCATATGCGCGCCAGAATCCGCGCACATGCGCGAGCCTTACTGTTATCATCACATTTGGGCAGAACAAGGCGCGCATATGCGCGCCTAAGGACGCGCATATGCGCGAGCCTTTCTGGAAATTTGCGGTGCTGTTTCTGAAAACAGGCGTGTCCCTTGACTATCTTGGCATCTGTTCTTGGTCACATTTGCACCAAACAATGTGTTCCTTGACTAGAATTGTAACTCTTCTTCGCATCCGGTCTGGAAAGACATGTCTTTTCTACGCAACCGGTGATCGTTTATAAATAGTTCATATCAGCCATTTTCGAAAATTGCTGAAAAAAATTCTCTGCACTTCTTCTTGCAATTTCCTGCTCATAATCATATCATCTTGCTGCACAATTTTCGTTCACATTTGAAAGCTTCTGAATATATTTTGTTCGCTGCGCTCGAGACTTTGTAGTGCTGCAAAGTTTTGACTTGAAGTCGTTGTATCTTGGGGACGATTGCTTGCGACGTATAGCACTTTGATACGGGCAATTTCGTCTTGCGGAAAAAGGTTTTTCCTTGCCTCGACTTAACATTGTTGCTGCTGTTTTTCAGAAACGAATATCATATAGATAACAATTTTCACATGAGAGCAGTGTACATTTTCGATGTTTCACTTAGAAGTTTAGTAAAAAAAAACTTGGAAAAATGACAGTATTATTAATTCGGGAAGAAAATGTACTAAAATCATGAATTTGGTATTGTATGTTCTCAAACTCCGTTACCAAATTTTGCATTAGAAGAGCTTAGAATATCAAATCACTAAGAAAATATGTTTATTACACTACATAAAATATTTTATTTATTAAATTTAAATCTCATTCACTAATTAATTCTAGTATGATAGTGAATTTTTTTAATTTCGAAAACATTATCTAACCATCCAATTACATATATCATATTTTATTTTAACATAAATTACATTTACAAATATATAATTTTATATTTTATATTAATAATTTATTTTCAAACACAATGCATATATGATTACCATATTTAATATGGATACTAATATAAATATTAGGATCCGATATTTTTGTGGAATATTTTATTTGACTATAAACACACACATCATCATTATTATTGTACAAAGAAATAAGTTTCTCAGTCATATAATTTTTAATGTATGGACATAATATATATCCATATATCTAACAAAATTTCATATAATCTATTCGTATCAATTCAATATTATTCATTTCGTGCACAATTATACTAGTACTGTTGTATGCATATATTGTATCTCTCTTGATTTGTTCATTTGATCAAATTTTCTAAATTACAAATTTAGGAATGAAACAAATAATAGTAGGTATCTTGTGAAACAGTTTCACGGATAAAGATTGGTGAGACGAGTTAACTCTGCTCATATTTACAATAATGAGTAGTATTTTTCCAATAAAAAAATAATATTTTTTCATGAGTGATCTAAATAGGATATATATCTCACAAAATTGATTCGTAATTAATATCGTCTGACAGAAGTTTTTGTGAACAAAATTAACTAGCCATTAAAGTCAACCACTTTCCTTGATTTTACAGGTAAACATATACATTTAATTTTATTCAAAACCAATTAATTAAAATTGACAAATGAGCCAAAATGAAAGCTGTATTAGTAAAGTTGAGCTCAAGTGGTATCCGGTTTGAGTTCGACTTGAGATTCCACTTGAGCTCGATCGAGTATGAAAATTCATGAGTTAAAATAATTTTTAAACAACTCGAACTCGAGCTCAACATCGATAATTTATATACAAAGATACACCCTTGGGTTTTTAAAAATCATTCTCTCATTAAATAAGTAACTTGTAAAAAAATCAAAGGTAAAAGCCAATTAAGATACTATCTAAAGTGATTAAAAAAAAATCATAATAATCAGTGTTCAAGCTCGATCAAAATAAACCTCGAGTCGAGGTTTGATTGAGCTCACTAGCAGCTCAACTATTTGTTCGGTCTACCCAAAAATATTAAAAAAATTTAAATATTTAATAAATTAATTTATATCAATTTGTAAAAACATCTCACAAAATATATTTATTTTTTAAAATAAAATAAAACCAATTATGTAGTAACTTGAGACTATGACGAAAAGTTAGGTATGTGAGAGTATATAAATGAATCCCTACAAATTCCAAGTGCAACGTGTGAACAAGTTCAGGTTAAGTACATAAAATCCACAGGAATACAAAAAACCGTAAATCTTATCAAGGTCACGCTTCTCAAGACACACACAGAAAACTTGGCCATTTATATTGCCAGTCCAAAATTTCCAACTTCCAAAATAAAAATCAAATATTTTAATCAGCAATATTTCTTTTTATATTTTAATAATTCTTTTGTGATACGATATCATATATTTTTATTTATAAGTTCATCAAACATGTTTATATTTACAATAACAAATAATATTTTTAACATAAAAAGTAATAATTTTTTTATAAGTAATCACAAAAGAGTATGTCTCTTGTGAGACGGTCTCACGAATTTTTATCTGTGAGACGGGTCAATCATACCGATATTCACAATAAAAAGTAATACTTTTAACATAAAAGTAATGTTTTTTCATGAATGACTCAAATAAGATATTTGTCTCACAAAATATGACCCGTGAGACCGTTTCAATGTTTTTGCCATCACAAAATTGATCGTCTAACAAAAGTTTGTGTTTATATTTTACTTACATAATCAAAAAAATCTTTTGCTACATATTTTGATAATTGGTTTCATAAGATGGATGTATACACCGGGAGAGTCCTGTTTTCGCAAACAAAGCACACACTGGACCCATATATTTAATTTCTCAAAGAAGTTAAAAAAAACGAAACTTCTAATTTGTTTTTGCTTGTAGAATATGTATTTATTAATTGATTTAAAAAAAAAAATAGAACAGTTACGCTTGGATTTTAGAAATGATTATATACCGAAGAATATTTTGAAAATATCTAATTCTTCATATTCGATCTCCATATTTATCCAATAATTTCTCTATATAAGATTCAAAATCAAAATCAAAATCAAAAACATATAACTCAGCTTTATCCGATACAAATTGTTTGAAACTGAACAAACATTTTTAAAAAAAATTAAATATAAAAATTTTAAAAATTCTATAAATTTTTTAACCACATTCAAAAACATCATTTTTTAAAAAAACGAGCCAGTAAACGACCGTCCAACACTTAAACATTGTTTAGATAATCATAGACGACTGACTTTTAGAACAATGATTATTGATGTCTACATTTTTGTAATATTCATCGGTGTGGGATATTTATAAAATTTTAGAATTAGAACGTAATGTAATAATGAAATATATTTAATATTTATACAGATTTCCTCTGGCATTAGAAATTCTGCATTGGCAGTAGAAAAGACCATTAAGATAAGAAGCCTCCACTCTGCCGAGTCGCCCGCTCTCATCATTTTTCTCATAATTTCATTCCTTCCTACACCGCCAAATATTTGTCCGCTTCCATTTTTCCTATGGCGCTGCTGCTTCGGAGTCGGGTCTTGAAATCCGGCGTGGTCAGAGGCGGAGCAGCTCGATCCATGTCCACGGCGTGGTGGCGCCACGTGGAGCCAGCTCCTAAAGATCCGATATTAGGTGTCACCGAAGCCTTTCTCGCCGATCCTAGTCCAAACAAAGTCAACGTCGGAGTTGTGAGTATATACATATTCATTTTGCACACACATGTGAAAGATGTAAATTTAGTATTTAAATCGGATGAATAAATTCATTGTTAATTTTAAATTTCGACGATTTTTTAATAATTTTTATTCGTTGCCGAAGGGTGCATATCGTGATGATAATGGGAAACCCGTGGTGCTGGAGTGCGTCAGAGAGGCGGAGCGGAGAATTTCCGGCAGTATGAACATGTGAGCGTATTTTATATGACTTTCGAATGATATTCGCTCACCATAGAAATTAAGTAGAAAAGAAACGATTTTATTTATTTATTTATTTTTATTCATTTTCGATTCTTTCAATTCGGCACAGTACAAATTATGTATATCGATAATAAATGCTATTTGTTGGCACTTACCTGTATACATTTAAGTCACGTTGTTTGTTTGGTGGTAATAAATGGAAAATTAATTTTTTTTTTTTTTTTGAAAAAAACTTGTACTGAAAATTGTAATGAGTATCTAATTTTATTTTCTGAAAGATACATTTTTTACTTCATATATGATATATGTGTGATTTTCAAGAATATTGAGTAATTTGTTGTATATTATAAATTTTTTTTAATAGCATATAAATCTTATTTGGTTAGATACAATAATAAAAAAAAAATTAGGGAGTGATTGAAAGGTTAATTCTAAAAATAAATCACTGTAAAGATGGAAAAACAGTAACATGTTACTGTTGGTTATCCAACATCGGTTGGATAAAATACCTGGGAATTGGATATATGGACATAGACAATCCTCCCTCTTGAGCTAGCTTTTGGGGTTGAGTTAGGTCAAAGTCTCAATCTTAACAGTTACGAGTGAAAACCAGAGTATAATATTTTATTTTTTGGGAAAACAAAGAAAATTGATTAGAAAATACCCTTAGAGCATTACTCTAAAGATGCATCGAACGATCTACGTGAATTGAGGTCCGCATAAAAAATAATGGATCCCACATGTAAGAGCAAATGTGAATCAATGGATATACTCAACCCAGAGGGAGATATCTTTGTGTGACTTTCAAAACATTTATTTTCTAACTGCAGGCTGTATTGTGGTCCTATCATCTAAATACATTCTCCTTTCCACTCACACTTCTTTTTGAGCACCTTGTAAAAATGGATTCCTCTAAAGTGGTTTTGGAATGTTATCCATATCTTTAGAGAAAGTTGGTGAGAAGGTGGGGTGGCATCAGTCATCCCCTTGACTCTAAAAATTTTACATGTGAGAAAGTTGATGGAAATTATGTGTTTAAGCACAAAATTCTGAAAAATAATTTGAGCGGATTTGTGAATCAACTACCAAAATCTATACTATCTATAAATATATGAGTTCCAATTGTGAATTTACTTAGTTACCCTTTCACTCATCATTACTTCATTAATGTTATACTTAGTTACCCTTTCACTCACCATTACTTCATTAATGTTTTATTTAATTATTTATTTAAGTGAAATATGAGTTTGAATTGTTAATTTACTTAGTTACTCTTTCATTCACCATTACTTCATTAATGTTTTATTTATTTATTTAGGTGACTTTTCAACTTTCTGATATAAAGATTGATATTGAAAATAAAAATAACTTTATTTCATTATTTTAGTTGAATCAACCACAAATATTACAAACACATTAATATGATACTTTATTTTATTTTTAATTTCATAAATTGTGATATTTAATTAATGTCTTAATACACATATCAAACTTACATTTTTCTACAAGCGTCATTGAAAACATGTCAGAAAATGTCATTTTTTATGGTACTTTTCCAATGAAAATAGGAATTGAGACCATGTAGATTCTATATGCTCTTTTGCAAATTTTTCTTATATTTTATTAGTCGTATAATTTGATTAGTTTTATTTATTTCAACTAGACAGAGAAATTAATAATAAATTATGTCATTTTTTATGGTACCTTTCCAATGAAAATGGACATTGAGACCATTTAGATTCCATATGCTCTTTTGCAAATTTTTTTTATATTTTATTTGTTGTATAATTTGATTAGTTTGATTTATTTCAACTAGACAGAAAAATTAATGATAAATTAAAAAAAACGAAAATTACTTTCTACTTTTGTATTAAATTTATTAGATAATCCTTATAATTTTTTAACGAAGATAATTCTTTTAATAATATGAATTATTGTGATAATTTATTTTAATTCATTATAAATTAATTTTTTAACTTTGTATTACTTATTATTTTATTTATATATTTGTTTTACTACACATATTTATTTGATTGATATTATTTACAAAATTTATTTGCCATGAAATATTAATCATCAATATTAATTTACAAATGATCCATCCTGATATAAAATTAACTATCTATAATATGTATTATAAAAAAACAGAGAAAGTTAAACAAAATCCGCAAGGGGTTAAAAGTTAGCAAATCTATATATCTATAAATATATGAGTTTGATTTGTGAATTTTCTTAGTTACACTTTTACACACCATTACTTAATTAATGTTTCATTTATTTATTTAGGTGAATTTTTAATTTTCTGATTTAAGGATTGATATGGAAAATGAGAATGACATTATTTCATTATTTTAGTTGAATTGACGAAAAATATTACAAATACATTAGTGTGACACTTTTTTATATTTTTAATTTAATAAATTGTGATATTTAATTAATGTCTCAATATATATCTCAAGCTTATACTTTTCTACAAGTGTTATAAAAACCATGCGAGAAAATGTCATTTTTCTTATGGTTTTTTCCAATTTTGAGAACATGCAGATTCTATATGCTTTTTTGCAAAATTTTCTAATATTTTATTTGCAATATAATTTGATTATTTTGAATTATTTCAACTTTATTCATAGAAAAAAAAATTAATAAGAAATTAAAAATNTTTAATTTAATAAATTGTGATATTTAATTAATGTCTCAATATATATCTCAAGCTTATACTTTTCTACAAGTGTTATAAAAACCATGCGAGAAAATGTCATTTTTCTTATGGTTTTTTCCAATTTTGAGAACATGCAGATTCTATATGCTTTTTTGCAAAATTTTCTAATATTTTATTTGCAATATAATTTGATTATTTTGAATTATTTCAACTTTATTCATAGAAAAAAAAATTAATAAGAAATTAAAAATAATGAAAATTACTTTATACTTTTGTATTAAATTTATCAGATAATCCTTATAATTTTTTAAATTAAGATAATCCTTATAATAAATATGAATTACAGTGCTAATTTATTATCATTTGTTAGAAATTAAATTTTTTATATATGATATTTATAAACTAAATGTTACGTATATGTGTTTTACTACACATATTTATTTGATTGATATTATTTTAAAATTTTATTTAACATAAAATTATTAATCATCAATATTAATTTTCAGATTATCCATTCTGATATAAACTAATTAAGTATAATATCTATTCTAAAAAAGAAGAAAGTTAACAAAATTCGCAAGGAGTTAAAAGTCAGCAAAAATAAAATAGATATTTAACTTAATAACAAGTTTAGGGGTTTTATTTTAATATCATTATGATAATTTAGTTAATTAAGAGAATTTTATTTGACAACCGCTATATGCACTTCATTTAAATATATTGTGATTTTCGTTTTAGTAATATTCACTATTCTATTAATTATATTTTTAATTTTTTTCCATTGTGAATAATATTTGGATGAAAAATATCTTTGTTAATTTGATAGAGCTACCATTATGTTATAATCACGCGAATTAAAAAATGTTATATAAATAAATGAATATATTTGATTTATCGTCATCATGTATTTTTATTTATTGTGTTTTGATATATTTAGATTAATAAATACTCATAAACAATATGTTATTCAAACGATTTTAAAAATTATCTAAATCTCGTTATTATATTTTTCATTATTAGTCACCTACGTGCATCGCACGTAATCATTCCTAGTACTTCTAAAAAGCGAAGTTTATGTTGTGCGCAGATGATGATATTATATCGATTTTCTCAGTATCTATATTCGATAAATGAGAAATTACTACATAAGTTAACCATTTGAAAGTGTTGATATAATTGACTTTAAATATGGATGAGAGTGGAAGAGCCGCCCACGGAAGAAAAATGGGATAGGGAATCCACCTTAATCACTAGTGGGGGGATTACCTTTTTAAGGAGAATTTGCCAACATTTACTTATATGTTTATGCTAGCCATAGCTCACAGCCTGGAGATATAGACATTTACTTTTTCTATTTTCTAAGAAAAGTAAAAATATAATTCCTGGAGATTATATTGTAATAAATTATTAATAATAAAGATTCTCTCTGTTTGATGCATGCATTGGATTGTGGGTTCTTGATCTCCTAGTTGGCAGAATGTTGAAATGATCAAATCACATTTTCTTGTTCTTATTTTATTACTTATTCTTTGTGAGACAACCTGGTTAATGCAGTAATTCACTGCATTTCACCTATCCTCGAGATTTAAATATGTACGAGTATGGTCCTAGAGTTACCAAAGTAAGCTAGTTTAATTTAGCTTTTGTCAAAGTTTTGTTTATATTTGTTTTGGAGGCGGTTCTCTGGTTCTGGCCAAAGCCCAAAATGGGACTTTTGGAATTTCAGTGGAAAATTTCGCTTTCGAATGTTTTACGGAACATTCACGGAACCATAAGAGAAGACCTTCATCTTTCCAAACAAATATATCATTACTGATTACACACACAATATAAAAGTTACCAGTATGATATACTGATCTTTTTATGGTACTTGGAGAATTATGGGGTCAAAAGACCACCGATATAAAAATGGATAAGAGATTGCGTGAGACGGAAATCTTAAAATAACTCTTAAGGCTTTTGCCATTTTCAATGTTCATTACACCGTAACCTTATATTTGAACTCTGGATAGACCAATATTTTTCACTGCTGATTTTATCTAAAGTGAGAACTTAATGCTATGTGTTCGAATAATTTAATTGGATAACATGTTTTTTTTATTTATTTTATCATTCAGTGTTAATCTGAACTGTAAGAATTATAATTTTAAAAGCGATAAAGCCTTGATTCAGGGAGTACCTTCCCATGGGAGGAAGTGTAAAAATGGTGGACGAGACTTTGAAGCTGGCTTACGGGGAAAATTCTGACTTGATTAAAGATAGACGAATTGCTGCTGTACAAGCTCTCTCTGGGACTGGTGCATGCAGGCTCTTTGCAGACTTTCAAAAACGTTTTTCCCCTGATTCACAAGTATATATTCCAGTTCCCACCTGGGCCAAGTTAGTATTATTTTCATATGAGCTGTTTCCTATGTGCTTCATGTACATGGAGTACTAACGTTTGAAATTCGATTCTACCTTATACATTTCTCTTTAAAACTCCTGTTTTTTCAATCTATTAGTTAATGACTTTGGTATTATGCAGTCATCACAACATCTGGAGAGATGCCGATGTTCCCCAGAGAACGTTCCGTTATTATCATCCAGAATCAAGGGGTTTGGACTTTGCTTCAATGATTGATGACATAAAGGTATGCCGGTCACTTGGATAACCTGGAGTTACTGAGTTTATGGGTGTAATTCTATAAACTTTATTGGCTCAGAATGCACCAAATGGATCATTCTTCCTGCTTCACGCTTGTGCTCATAACCCAACTGGAGTTGACCCTTCTGAAGAACAGTGGAAGGAAATCTCGTACCAATTTAAGGTTACATCTTCTTTTCTTTTTGTTTCTGTTGATGATGTCAACTGGCAAATGCTTAAATTGTCACATTATTGATATTGCGGACAAACAATTGTCCACCTTGATGTAGCTATCAAATCATGAGTTTGGATGGTTTAAAATATTTGAAGTGCATCGATATCACTAGCTATAGGTATTGGTATGATGGCAATTGTTTAATTCTACATTTTGCATAGAGCTTAAGTCGTGTGTGTAACTCTCATGAGTTGCAAGCCGGTGCAATTATTGGAAGAGGGTTGATGAGGTGCAATAATTATCATAGTTGCTAAAGAGCTCAGTTGTACTGTCATCACACTAGCCGTAACTTTGGTATAACGACAAAAGAATGACCCAAATATTACTATATATCGAGAAATCAGATTATGATGATACTGTTTGTTACCTTCAGGTTAAAGGACATTATGCCTTATTTGACATGGCCTATCAAGGTTTTGCTAGCGGTGATCCAGAAAGGGATGCAAAGTCCATTCGAATTTTTCTTGAGGATGGCCATATGATTGGATGTGCTCAATCTTATGCAAAGAACATGGGACTCTATGGCCAGAGAGTCGGTTGCTTGAGGTAAATGTTTAAGATTTTTTTATTTAAAAAAAACCTTTAAAACATCCATCTTCGTCTCTTCGCTCTTTTTCATGATTATTTCTTAATCAACTCTCTAGCGTGGTTTGTGAGGATGAAAAACAAGCTGTAGCAGTGAAAAGCCAGTTGCAGCAGCTTGCAAGGCCGATGTACAGTAATCCACCCGTCCATGGCGCCCTAATCGTTTCCACAATTCTCGGTGATCCAGACTTGAAAAAATTATGGCTGAAGGAAGTAAAAGTAATTTAACTCATCTTCTTCTTTAGTATTCTGTTGACCAGCTAATTCTTGGAGATAATAGAAGCAAGCTGTTTTCCGAGTTTTCTTTTGCTTGTGAAGTTTCCTCTAGCAAATATCAAATTATTTTGGAGGTTATTTGATTTGTGCAATTGATGGTAGAAAAGGGGAACTGAAGTAAGGTTTAGTACTTTTTTCAACAACGAATCTGTTGTATACTCTTGTTGAATAAATAAAATTTTGAACAAAGCATAGAACCAAATCATTCAATTTCCAGAGAAAAAATGTGATCTTCCATTATTCATACTCGTCTAAGTTCTTTATCAGTGCATGATTGTCAATTTGTTTCTTTCTCTCCAGGGAATGGCTGATAGGATAATTGGAATGAGAACTGCACTGAGAGAGAATCTTGAGAACTTGGGTTCCCCCCTTTCGTGGGAGCATATAACCAAGCAGGTCCTGCTACCTCTCCTTTGTTTCACTAGTAAACATTTTCAATTTCCACCATATAAGAAGTTTATAATTATGATTCATGGCTTTTGTGAGCAGATAGGCATGTTTTGCTATAGTGGGATGACACCAGAACAAGTCGATCGCCTGACAAGTGAATTTCACATTTACTTGACCCGCAACGGGCGCATTAGGTAAGCAAGAGCTTCTAACAGATTTCCGGCACTTTGGCATAGCATTCGAGACAAACCCGATAGGATAATAGGAAGTTCCACTTCACCAAAGAATAAAATACAGTCAAATTTATTGAATATAAGTCTCGGCCCTATCGAAAAACAGTCGTTCTACGGTATTCTAAGGCTGATTATTTATGCAGTATGGCTGGGGTGACGACGGGAAATGTTGGTTACTTGGCCGACGCTATACACAAGGTCACGAAATCAGGTTAGGGACTCAGTAGCCCGTGTACCATATATATATCGCTTATATAAATACAGAGAGGTACTTTTTTGGCCGATATTTGAACTCCCCGGGGATAAATGGGTGAGTTTCACTTCGTTAATAACGTGTAGACACACGAAGCAAGAGATGACATTAACTTTTTCTTGGTCAGATACCATATTTTCAATCTGCCCATCTGTCCTGAAATTATGTATGGGTTATTTGTTGAATCTATCAAAAAATTAGATGATTAATCACAACTGCACACATCCCCAGGAGATGGTGGAATTGATCCATTCTTATTTTCCAATACAAGTATTGTTAATTTGCAAAAAAAAAAAAACTGTCACTGTAATAATGTATTTATTTTGTTATATTTTATAGATAATTTTGCATATCTATATGCCTTTATCAATAAATANATATGTATATAATCAAAATTATAATTTTTCATATATTTTGAAAAATACATGATCGATTGATGTTTGGATGAAATGTAATTTAGAAAATAATTAATTAGAAGGCTCAAAGATTTACAAAAAAAATTATGAACTCCTACATGTCTTTGAAAAAAAATATAAAATAAGATATTTTTGGCTATTATATTTGAATATTTTTAGAGAAAAAGAATAAAAAAAATAATCGTGCTTGATAAATCATTATTTATGAATGCTCTTCTCTCTCTAGATAGGACATTAATTTTTGTTTGAAGTTTTAAAATGAGAAATTATAAGAAGAAATAACAATATTGTTAATTCACCAATGCATTTCATTGATGAGTAAGTCTCTTGGGATATTGATGAGTAAATCAAATTTATTTTATGAGATGATTTTATTTATGTTTGATGAGTTAACTCGATTCATATATATAATAAAAAATAATATTTTTTATATAAAAATTAAAATTAAAATAATGTATCAGTTTTATCCTCAAAAAAAAATTTAAAATTTCTCATGGTTCGGAACTTGTAGATTCGTTTCAAAAAATTAATTCGTGAGACGGTCTGTTTATTCATTAATACCATAACATCCCGATAAACTTTGTATTTGTATCTTGAAAGAGAAAAGAAACTAATTAAGTATCAACACAACATAAAATTATTTCATTCTCGACAATTAAATTTTTTTAACTAATTGACAGCTCTACAGTTCCTTCTAATCTCGCCATTATTAGGCCCTGTAGGCTGTAAGCGGGCTTATGTTCCCCATCCTCACCATCGCGGCAGCAAAATCGTTCCTGAAAGCAACAGCGTTGTTGCTGTAAAGCCTAACCAGAGCATCCTGCGACCCTTGTTGAACAGCTCCTGGTCCGAGTGAAGAAGCCCACGTCGCGTCAGCAGGTTGGTGTAATAACTGTTGTCAAACCGATTTGGCGTGCCAGCATTGAGGGGTGCCAGGTTGGTGTCGCCGCCGGAAGCGGGGCAGATGCCTCGGCGATTGGCGGCGAAGGTGGGGTTGATGTTCGTGTCGTTGTAGAGACGGGGGCGGAAGGTTGAGCACTGGGCGAAGCCGAAAGTGTGGCCGCCGGAGAGGGCCACCATATCTCGGGCGCTGAGGCCTTTGGCGGCGAACATGGAGATGAGGGTGGAGAGACTGGAGAATGGGGAAGGGATTTCGGAGTTGGCTCCGCTCAAGCTTGCGGTTCTTGCGTCCCTTCTGCCCAGTGGGACTACCCATGACGGACCTCCGAGCTGCAGCATTCCAAATTATTGAGACTTGATAATTTTTTAAACAAATAAATTATATAATAAAAATATTTCAATTAGGCTAACGATAAAACTTTTGGTTCGGTAGTGAGAATTGGTCACTCAAAAATATATTTACAAAAATTTATGTTCTTTCACAGAAGCTATGATTGCATGCATGGGGATTTTAGTAAATTAATTAGTAGATTCAAATAAAATCCAAGGGGATGGATATTGCACCAAGAAAACACCCTCTCTAGCAGCCAGGGCCAAGATATCTGCACATGAAACTGTGCCATTGCAAGCAGCATCGACTCGAGTTTTGATAGTTTCTATCACATCGAATCCTCTGACTGAATTCTGGTTAGGGAATGCATTCTTTTCGCCCGTGAACGTCGATGTATCGTCTAGCAAGTTCCCTCCGTCACACCCCTATTCAACGCGAACAACGTAAATACAATATATCTATACTAGCTATATTATGAAATATCATTTTTAGATCTATTAGATATTCTATATTTTTATCAAATAAGTACTTGATATTTAATTTAATTGGATTAGTTGATTGAATAATGTCGGATGAATTTAGAAAATTTTAATTTATTTGAATGGAAAAACACGAGGAAAGACAAGGAAGTAATGCTTTGTGGTGTTATAAAAAATCAATTTAATTCTCACTAATTTACAAAATACTACTTAATTGGACGCATGCATCAAAATATGAGTTCTTTATATATTAAATATTTATGAAACCTATATATTTTACGACATATATATACTACATATCAATGTTTTTCAATCTAATTAAATAGATAAAAATATGAAAACAAATGTTGGATTATTTAGTTTTGGCCAGCAAAAAATATACCGCACCTTATTGCACTTTGTTGAAAAAATACATCTAAAAATTTTATATAATAAAACAAAAAAGCAATGAAAAAATAATCTTTAGATAGATGAGGAAATTCAGAGGGTAGGGCAGATCATATTTAAATTTGAAACCTTTTTTCTTTTTCTTTCTTTTTTTTTGGTCAACCAATTAATTGCATGGCAGGACTGGCCGACCGGCTCGCCATCGGACGGACTAGAAATCTCCAACTCAACTCGAAGAGGGTTGCGAGTTAAGCGGATCAGCCTACGAGTCGGTACACAAAAAATAAAAAAATAAAAAAAATCATTATAATTAATTGAAATTTTCATTTCATAAATATTTATAAAAAAAAAACATCAATAAAATTCATAATTATTGATTTCATACGTCTACATTTTGTACAAAATAATTAATACAAAAAAATTAACAGCTTTCATTAAACTACAGTGAAATATGTTTGCACATCAATAAAAAGTAAAGTTACATGCATGACTAATTCCTAATTTTGATAAGCAGATGACGAAAATAAAAAATATAACAACTTATGTAAAAGTAAAATACACCGTAATTACATACAATTCTTAGTTTTAAATTAGTGAATAGTCACCTTTATTTCCCTCTTATAACTTAGAAGTTGCAGTCATTTCTAAATCAATTATTTTATATTTAATAATTTAAAGAGAAGTTAACGAGTTTTGCCTACTCCATTAATAATTTCTCTAAGTCTATTAATAAATGTATTGTTACCATAGAACAAATGATAAGATTACTGGAAAGCTCTAAAAAAAATCAATCTAAAAAGCAGAGGGAAAAAAATATACACCCCCGAAACTTATTCTATTATAGTAATTAATATTATATTATTATTTACTTAAGTTTTTAACTCTTATTAACTACAGTAAATTTCATTAAATTAAACATGAACTAATTCTTTAAAATATTTTATTATATTTAATTTATCAATAAAAAGTTGTAACAATTTAATTTTTATGAATTGGAGAATATAATTTTATAAATCAATGATTCAATACGCATATAATATTTTGTGAATATGAGCTCGATCTTTAAATATGTACATAAAAAAGTTCTAAGAACTTTTCAAAGTTAAGTTAAAATTTTTATAGAAACTTAAAATAAAAAGGATAAAAAAAATTCAATTGGAAGAGCGAAACAATTTGGATTCAGCATAAAATCTCGTTTTCAATACTCAATTGTAACGAGATCCTCGCAGTCCAAAAAAAAAAAAAAAATTTGGAAAAAATTACAAGAAAAGTTGGTCACATGAAGCAAACACTATTTATGACGTTAGATTAAAATACCAACACTTATAACACTAACTTCTTCCTGTGTTTCAACTTTCAATACCACATAGAAACTTAGGGGAAGGAAAAAGCATTTAAATGCAAGAGAAATATATTCTATCCATCTTGAAATCGAAATCTTGAATATTATGTTTCGTTTTTATCCACCAATGTTGGCTTAAACAAGTACCATGTCTTAGGAGATGGAGTTGGTATGAAAACTGGGGGCGTTTCCTGGCTTTGAAGGCTTGTGGTGCTTGACTAAAGGGACGAGTGACTGCACAACATCCACCATGAGAGGTCTGTAATCCGCCTCGGGTTGGACACACATGGCAGCAATGGCGGCGACTTGAATCACCTCTTTCATTGAGTACTGACCCTCTAGTGCTGGATCCATTATTTCACCTACTTTTTCTCTATCCGTCAGCCGGGGCAAGGCCTATTTTCCGAAACCAAGAACAAGAGACTCAAAATATACAATAATATATAAGAAGGAGCCAGGAAATCTCAGGAAGACTAAAAAGATTCGATTGTTGGCGTTGCCATTAATAAACCATGTTATGGATGTTTATGTTTACTAGTCCTCACTCAAAGGTATTGATGCAATTTATGTATAAGTTTAAAAAAAAAGGAGTAGAAATATTCTTGGCATGTCAACTGTTCTAGATATTACATCAAACATCACATGCAAGTAAAGATTGAGGTTATGTTGCTTTGCCAAAAAGTTATCAGTGTGGTTAATGATCCAACTTAATTAAATTAGATTGCAAATTAACACAAACATCATGTTTCAATCGTTGTCCAAATATCAGTAGCATGATAATTGTTGCCCCTTGCAAGTAAGTGTACATGCAAAAAAATGGATGCGAGTAGTACCCATGAAACAAGAACACCTTCCCCAGGAGGCCCCTTCATGTCTACTGGAACTCGGCCAGTTAGCAACTCAAGGAGCACAATTCCATAGCTATACACATCGGATTTTGTGGTCAGATGTCCAGTTAGAGCATATCTACCATAAAGTTTTCACAAACATCACACTTCCAAGTCATGAAAAACAACTTTGTTAGAATGAAAAGGGTACTTTAACGATGGTTCACAGTCTTACTCAGGTGCAACGTATCCCTGAGTGCCCAAGACTCGTGTAGAGACATGTCCACCAGCTTTCTCAGATCCAAGTTTTGCCAATCCGAAATCGGAAACTTTGGCATGAAAGTTTTCGTCAAGAAGGATATTGCTGCTTTTGAAATCGCGATGTATCACCGGAGGATTAACATGTTCATGCAGATACTCCAAACCTTTTGCTGCCTCTAAAGCTATCCGCAATCGAATGTCCCAGTTCAGTTTCGAAGAAGCGGTTTTAGAACCTGAAAGTTTTGTATGAATCAAAGTGCACATACAAAAATCCATCGACGAAAGACAAGTAGTATGAATCAAAGTGCATATACAAAAATCCATCCACAAAAGATACAAAAATCCATCCACAAAAGACAAGGACATCATCCATCTTCGATAAAATTCGTCACGTGTCACAATGGAGACACGAATAACCTCAGATTGGAACGGAAACTAAGTACTTACCATTAATGATGGGGTACAGATGTTCCTGCAGGCCTCCATTGGCCATGAACTCATAAACCAGCATTTTATGATTGCCTTCTGAGCAATACCCAACTAAAGGCAGCAAATACGGCGAACATAATCGACCCAACAACTCTACCTATCATTTCATGCAATGAAGAAACATCTAAACAACATAGTGGAACCTTAAATTTAACAGCATTTCGAAAAGGAAACTTCGGATATAAATTAGACCTCAACAGTAAATTCCTCTTCTCCCTGCTTCCCAGCTTGGTCCATCAGCTTAACCGCAACCTTTCTCCCATTTTGAAGAACTCCTTTGTATACTAAACCGAATGCACCGTGACCAACCACATAAGATTTCCCTAGTCCACCAGTGGCCAAATGCAGCTGCTTGAAAGTAAACACTTCAAGTCCTCTATCAGTAGTAACTTCAGCTTTAGCAACATTTCTAGTTTTGGGCTCATAATCAGTCCCTCCTAGAAAATAACACAAATTCAGTTCAAGAAACAGGAAATAATTTGGGAAACCTACTAAAATTTAATTTATCAGCAGGGGGTACTGGGAATTTCAAATGAGGTAAAAATGTCAATTTTCCTGGCTCGTTTCTAGGATTTTAGCGTAACTCTTGCTAATATCATATTATTTTAGTCAATTTCCACACCCCACATTCTTTGGCCAAAAAAAAAAATGAAGCACTAAAAATAAAAAAGGACCACAATGAAAACAGCCAAACAATCGTATATGTAACACAAATATTCTCGATTCTCACCTGAAACTTTCAAGAAGCACTGATGCAAATCACTAAAAATAACAATACGCATCTTATTTTCCCCACTGAAAACAACATTCCTGAGATTTTCCGGAGTTACCAAAACAGAAAAGACACCATATTTCTACCCACTACTTCAAAACGTAGAGAGCACATATATTTACAGTCAAGAATTGCTGACACAGAGTAAAAAAGTGTAAAGATGCCAACTTTTTCGTTGGGTGGTGAAGCGCTTGGAGAGTTTGTATCTTAGGTAGCAGTAGTAACTGAATGTCACAAGCAATGAAGCAACTGCAACTGATGCAATAACCAAGATTGCAGCCAACACTAAGTGCTCCTTTTTCTTGTAGTTATCATCAATTTCAGTTCCCATTAACCCAGAATGTATCAGGAAAATGGGGAGAACGATGTTGGGGAAGGAGAGAGAAGGAGACACAGAGTTGTCTTTTCAAGTTAAGTTTGAAGTGAAACAGGGATTCCAAACTTCCCATTCGCTGACAGTAACAATTATAATGTTTCAAAATATTAAATAACATGTTTCAAAATAAAATTAAATGAAAAACCTTAAAAAAAATTTGAAAATGAAATAATAAATTTTACACTTTGTTTCTACTTTTGCTTTTGTTGTCTTGGTCTGTGGCTCAAAACCTTGACGAATCATTCAAAGTCCCAAATCTAGAGAGAATCTTGAACGACCCACAAGCTCGTGGAATTTAAGAGCAGTATATAATTCTTAAAAAAAATATAATAAAAATACAAATTTATGAACTAAATATTAATTTCAACACTTATTTTAAAAGAACAAGCCTCGCATGTGAAGATACTCCAAAGATTTTAATGATTAGTCATTCAATGGGCAGAAATCTAATTGGTCAGAATCCAATTTTAAGTTTTAAAGTTTGATCATTATTTAATGCAACAATGGTAAGTAATTTGCTGCTTTTTTAATAAATAAAACTGATATATTGGATAATGACACACTCCAGACTTTAAGACACTTTGACGTAAGTGGATGATTGTATACAAGTATGCAGACAAAATATATGCTTCTCCCTTTTAAAGAATGCCCAAAAAAGTCCGATCTTACTCCAAAATAATGTAAAAATATCATATTTCAGAATTCTATTTCTCATTGAACTGAAAGTATAACACAAGATTCAGTTTGTTTTTCAAGAACATCTAGTGTGACTCGAACTTATGGTGAAAGACAATTACTTCATCCCCCGACTAATTGGTTGGACACATGAGATTTAGTAAAAAAATTGAATCAAAGTCGATTCCGGTTGTCATTGCAACTGTGATCGAGTGTATCGGTCTGCTGCCATAGACAAAGATTGTATTGAGATAGGGTACGATCGACCCATCTGCAAATTTTCAAGAACAAACCAAATTAATGGAGAAGCAAATAAAGAAAGTGTCGAAAAAATTTATGGCAGAAGAAATAAAATGCAAACATGAACGTCTTCAAAGCTTCGAGAATGTGCAGTTTCAGCCCTAAGAAAGACGCCTATCAACATATGGAAACGAAACGCGACTTGAAAACAATTTGCTGTGCTACTGAAAAACAGATGTAATCCGGATCATAGCTGAAACGGTTTTTTCCAAATTGTGTGTCTAGAACTTAATACGAACAACTAGCAGATTATTATGAGGCATATCATCTCAAAATATTCAAAAATACTAATGGGCAAACTATGGTAGCATTGGCAAGTGCAAGATTTCAGTTTTCTACGCTAAACTTGTTAAAACATTCTTATATCTTTGGTCAGGTGAATAATTTTATAGCAGCAAAAGAATAAAAAAGAAGTAGGAGATGAGCTCACCGTGCTGCAAATATGGAAAGAGTCTACATAACCAGCATACTTCGAACCTGCGGATAAGGCATATAAATTTTTTATAAACCAAGGAATATCAAAGCACCTCAGGAAACATTAAAGCTGAAATGCAATTACACTCTTAATTTACAACGTTCAGGCAAATATCTCATTTAGGTATACTTGCCAAAATCTGAAATTCTAGCAGCACAAACCCATTAGATGAGCCACAAATATCACTCAATTACCACGTGAAGAATATTTCCATTACAATATACGATTAGCAGACACGCAACAAAAAAAACCCACTAAATGCCTTTTATACGAAATAAATACAGGCACAAGCACTTCTGCTAATATTTACAGTCACCCGAATACTCCTCATCAGCCTAGAATAAATTGCCATTGAAAAAATAAATCAACCATGAAGCAACGAAATTTCGTGGGACAGCACACAAGAGAATCTTGTCCATCAGCATTTCTGAACCTGAAAATACCATGTATGATACTAAGAAATTTCTTCACGCGTGATTGTTATATTGTTGGCTGTCCAGAGTCATAACAGAAAGCAAGTCACTTTCATTATATAATAATTTTCACTAAAAAGGTTTTAGAACTGTTGATGCGATCAAGGATCCTCCTAAGAAGATGTGAGACCCGTTGGAGTTACCAGAAGGACCAATTACGAGGAAACAGAGCAAGAAGTTCAAAGAAACTCTTCAAAGATTCATGACGAGCTACCAAGAGCAAGACAATCAAATTTGGGGTCATTATAATGTCATTCAGTTGTTGAAAATGCAAGAAGAAAGCATCCATCCGCGCCCGGCGCACAAATCTAACTTATCAAGGTTTTTTCAATATTTGTGGCGTTTTGTCAATTATTTTCACACAGGTCGTAGTTTAGGAGTGAATACCACGCGTTACTTGTTTCAAAGATCGGGATAAAAAATAAACGGATCCTTTTTCGTTTATTGAATTGAGGGCGCGATTCACTTATATCGTGTTTGTTTTTCATGCGTTCGAGGTTTGATATCATTATCTGTACAGCAAGGACTGTTTATAACTGTGAATACATAAACATTATATTATACTCAAGCATGTACAGAATAATCTTTTAAAATTAAACATTCCCCATATCATGCAGATTAAAAATTTTCCATATCACCGCACCCTGATTTACCACATATTAGCCTGTTTCATTTCACGAAATTTTCTTTTATTACCAAATTCTGAATAATGAAACAACAAATATGAAATCAGCAACACTTACTCTTTTTTAAACCAGCAGGCTTTGAAAGTAAAAGAGCATTCACAAATGCACCAATATTTGCCCGTAAAGCATCCTCTGTAAAACTTAGCTGCAAGTAGGAAGTGAACATCAAGCGGATTCTTCAGTGCTCCATGAAACTCTTTGAAAATAAACCTGAAGCTAGCAAACATGATTATAGGTACAACAAACTATACCTTCCCCAGGCCTGCATGTACAATTGCAGTTTTATCTTTCTTGAAAATAATACTTTGCTCTTTTGCATCTTTGACTGCCCGAGATATATCATTAGTCACAGTACCTTTCTGCACTTTAAATTGCTTATGAGATTACCACCACCTATATGATACATAACAAGATAAATATTGATACCACTCACCTTTGCATCTGGCATCAATTGTTTCAGATTTCTTGACAACTGTGAAAATGGTAGAGATACTGGTCAAATGAAGAAGTCTAAACGAAAAACCAGGTATTTTAAAATCATAAAACCTTTTTCACGTGCTCCATCATGGATGGTGTAGCAACACATTTGTCAAAATCTACTTTGAGTTCTCCTGCATGCGAATTAAGGGTAAGTTCAGCTAGCTTATAAAAAGCTTGAAACAATAATTAAGAGTAGATAGTATTCAAATATTGAGAATGCGATTTTTGCATTAAATAAAAAAAGTCAAGTTATTTATAAAGTTTATACTGTGCCATTGAAGGAAAAAGAAGACCAATAATGAGCATGTCTGTTAAAGGTCTTTAAGATATTTCTGCACGAGGCTTCAAGGATGGTAAAATAAGATCAAATGTCAAAACAGTAAAATGCCAATAGCGAATGAATTTTGATTTTATGCTCACAAATGTATTGGGGAACAATAAAGATAATGATTCATCACCAGTTCGAATATTCTCCACAAGTTCTGGGCCACCAACAACATCTGCCCCAGCCTCTCGTGCCTCAGCTGCAGCAGCTCCTTCGGCAAAGGCAGCCACTCGATATGTCTAATATCAGACAAAGTGTTAAAGCAGTAAGATCATGACCCCTGAACTTCTATTTTAATGAATCATAGATTATACCTTTCCAAAACCATGCGGGAGCCGTACAAAACCACTCAGCTTCTGTAATCAACAAGAGACAGAAAGAGATGAACAAAATGTTCAAGTCTAACACTCAAAACATTGCAGAACTATCTGAATACACCAATTATCCTGGTATTAATACACCTATAAATCTCCTGGTGTTAACTAAAGGATTTTATCGATATGTTTCCAGGAGGAAACCAGAACAGCAAAATTAAATGTATCTTATCACGTGCTCAAAAATTAAAGACATGCTTCAGCACATGACTTTCAACAAATCAGAAATAAAACAAGGACAGCAATAATAACCAGGAAGCGCTTCCACGTTTTTCAATCTAGTAATCGCCGTTGACTGAACTGTAGATTTTAATTAGCTAATTATTTTACGAATTCATTACATCTTTGGCAGTGTGCAAATGAATAATTGACAATTTATTGACTTGAATAGTGCCAAATAAGGGCATGGGGATCTCCACTACTCTATCCTTAGCCCCAAATCTCAGATTCTCAATATGGTGGTTGAACTTAAGATCTTAGTCAATAAAATAACTTGGTAAAATGTATATCACATCTTTGGTTTTGCACTGATGATCGGGGCCAATTTAACAGTAGGATTAAATCCCATCCAAATATTAAAATAGAAGCACCTGGAATTGTGTCCACTTTAACAGTAATATTTAAACAAGGCTTTCGACATTACAAGAAGTTTATCAGAAATAACTTACAAAATAATCCATAAAAGATTCCAGAGTATGATAAAAAAAGAGTGCAGAATCTAAGTTTACGAGACGTTATATGTTTCACTGTGTAGGAATTTCATTACTCCCGCACCAAACTTTGCTTCATCGACCTTACATTCTTTAAACACTCTCACCCATACAATTTATACACAAATAACACTATCACGCGAGAAATAGTAAGTTTACAATCACTAACATTCAAGGGGAAAAGTAATTTTACTACCAGATGAACTAGATCTTACAAATAGCACAATACCAGTTAGTCTATGTGTTTTTAAAAAAATCTTCATAGAAAGATGGAACATTTAGTTTCAAGGATAATATCGCTCAAAAATAAAACTTTATAGTAAAGGACAAAAAAATTTGTCATGTTTCTTGGATGATAATGCTCTACACTACAAACTTTTGTTTTGTCTTATTCACACAATTATAATTGTCCTTCATGAAGAAAAAGTTACCAGATCAGTTCGACGCAAATCAGGGGTCATTTTTACATGTGCTTCCAAAGTTTCATCAAACGTCTTCCTCGAACTAGACTGTAACATTAATATAACACAACACGAAATGCGGTCAGTATCATTAAGGCTTCTGCAAAAACATAAGAGATAAAAAAAATTTTCAAGCATGCATTTTTTTTTCTTTGAAGAAGATATGCAAAGAAAATTATCATAACTACCTAAATTTAGTCATTCCAAAAGAGTTCATCATGGAAAGGTGGGAATCATTGTTAATCACAAGTTTAGTTCATCAAGGTGAAGCATTTCTTAAAGTAAAAGGTATGACAAGAATAATAATGTTACAGTTGGAAAGTATGGGAAAGAGAAATGCACATTGTTTGCATCAGATTTTAATAACAAAAACTTTCATTATTAAGATGTCAAGGTTGTAAAGGATACAACACACCAATTACAACCTTATTTTCCAACAATTCCAAACCAATTTATCTGTTAATTATGTACATATGAGAAAAGAACCTATAATGTAAGTTGTACAGCGTATGCCAAATAACTTCATAGATTACAAATCAGTTGACATTGAGGCTGACATATACTTTTTGTCCGAGACAATGTCCGGGTGGCACCAAAGGGAGTCTGAAGGAATGAATTTTCCTAGGCTTTTTTATAGGTAAATATATTACCTGATGTGAAAACATTCTCTCCGAGAACTCATTTTGAAACAGCTTTTAGTTTGACAAAAACCTAAAAGGAAAATAAAAAACTTAATAATTTTCCAGTCTCCTAGCATCATCCACAAATCGCATAGTTATTTGAACGCTATGTAAAGGATGTTGGATAACAATTGTTAACGTCAACCATGAACCGTGGATTCAAGTTTTTTGTTATGACCGGATGAATGACCATTTTTTATGTCAAAGAACCATGACTTAAAGTTTAAATTTGTATCCCAGGATACAATATCATACATATTATCAAATTCCATCATCTTGAACCAGACTAACAAATACAATGCTACCCAACATTGATGCCTAAATAAAAATTGACACAGATCCCATTAAATATAACTGTAAAGAAAGCTCGAAAAAAGTGACCTTGATGAGCTGAATCGCATCCTTCAGATCATAAATGACCTTGCTTTTCTTCTTACTGTCACCATCGTTTTTCTCCACCTTGATCAGTTTCGGAAGCGGCAAATTCTCCTCCTCTGCCACCCGACTTCTCAAAACCCCTGTTCTTCTCATAGCGTTCCACCTCTCATCATCAATCCTCCGTCTCTCCCTCTCCAACTCCTCATTTCCCGCCCCCCTCTCCTCTTCTTCCACCTTTATCCTGTCCTCTGGCAACGGGGCAACCCTACTTGGGTACGATACCGGGGCAATAACGGGGGCATCCTTCATATAACGCATTTCATCCCGGGTCCACGATCGGATCTCTGGGTTAACAAAACTCCTGGTATCCCGTGATGAGGATTGGGAATGGGATGGAGAGGAATCTGGCTGGGTTTCTGGGGGTGGGGGAGGTGCAGGTTTGGCCGGGTAGGAAATGGGTTGTATGGGTAGACGTTTCCGAATGTTGGGATTGGGAACTTCGGGAGAGGGTTGTTGGTTTGGAGATGGGTCGGGTTCGGATGAGAAGCGGCGGCCGAGAAAAGATAGTTGGCGAGTTGGAGGTTGATGGGAGAAGCAACGGCGGCGAGTATGGAAGAGTAAGAGTTTGAAGGTCGCCATAGCCGGTTGGGTTTTGGTTCACAGAGGAGCTGACCGTCCGAGGGGTTTTAGGATTTTAGTTTAATTAATTAATTAATAACTGATTGAGAAAGTGAAAAAATAATTTAATTTTTAAATAGAAACAAATGTCAAAAAATCAAAAAAAATTAACTTCTAATTAAACATTCTTTTAAGTGTATTTTTTAAAACAATTTTTATAATCAAATACTCTATTTTTTGAAAATTTGGATTTATTTAAGTGTTTTTTCAAGTCAAAATTTTTTTTATCCAAACTCGACTTAAATAAAACTAAAAAAAATCTTTAAAAAAAATATAATGGATTAATTGTGTCACAAAATTCAAATATAAAACAAAGTTTTGTAAGTTTAGTGTAGGGTTAAAGATTAAAGTTATAACTTTGTATATTGTAACCTAAAGTAATGACCTATATATTTTTGCACATCAAAATGAATCAGCTTAAATAATTGTAAGTTCAAAAGTTATAGAAAAAGCATTCATTATTAATTGAGTGGGTCTCATGTGAGACCGTCTCACGTATCCTAATCTGTGAGACGGGTCAACCTTACCGATATTCACAATAAAAAGTAATACTCTTAGCATAAAAAGTAATATTTTTTCATGTATGACCCAAATAAAAACCCGTCTCACAAAATATGACCCGTGAGACCGTCTCACACAAGTTTTTGCCTTATTAATTTATCATTACTAATAATGATGTGATAAAAACTAAATATCATATATACTTTAAAAAAAGTTATATTTTTTACATAATCTGTTTGAATTTTTTAATCTAAATTTTGAATCTAATCAATTTTTAAAGTTTGATTAATTCTAAAACCAATCAAAATTACCATCGGCTAAAAACCAATTCCGTGCAAACATTCATGAAGTACTAATGATCCTTGTGATTTTGTCTTATGATTTTAACTATTGAGTTGGATATTTGACTTTTGATTATGCGATGTGACAGAGGAGAACTTCTTTTTTGCTTTTCATTGATCTTTTTATTTTCAACTACCTACATACGTTTTACGCCTAATCATTCCGCTTACAACCGACACAATTTTCGGTCCTTGGAACATAAGCAATTTGTTTAACTTTACATCCGTCCCAGGATATCATTTCTAATACATCAGTGTGTTCGAACGGTGGATGCATGTATGAAATTAGCAAGGTGGAGCAGTCGGGTAAAGTGAGAAGGGTTCAAGTATTTACTTTGAAAGAAGCTGAAATGGCCACAAGCAAATTTAGTGAAGCCATCAATACGGTCCGGATTGCTAGCTCCCGTTCATAGTTTTGCTACAGATGATACACGAGGAATCTTTTTATTAACTTTCAGGCCAAGTTGACTGGTTTTGAGCTGGCCAAAGCTGGATCGAACGATCTCCATGGTCCGACATCGACACGAGTTTTAGGCGCAGCCGGATATTTAGCTCCCGATCGAGTAAGTTCATTGCATCCTATATATACATTTTATGTCCAGTGCTCGTTTCCTTCTTCATGCATAAATTATAATAGTACCATATGAATGAGTGTACAATGAGTTTCTCTCAATTTGTTAATCCACGAGGGATGTCGGGTCACTTGTATATGCAACATTATTTGGTGTTCCGACCATGTCCTCTTTGACAATTTCGAGGAAAATTTTCCGAAATGGTCTTTCTGGTCATCTGTCAAAATAAGTTTTTGATCATATTTCATCGTAGTGTTAATACGACGCAGATATTCACGTCAACATTTCAGTAAAATAAGATCAAAAGCCAAAAGAACCTAAATAATAACACACGGTTGTGACATGTTAAATGATCACTTACGGATAAATTTGGCTATTTTTCTTAATTAACTCAGAATGTTTTATACATATAATGGGATGATGGAAAATCTCACACAGACGATTTGATTTGAATCTAAAACCACAATGGTAAAAAAATTGAAGGTTTTTTGTGAGACGGTCTCACGAGTCTATAAATATAATACATTTTCATGAGTTGGGTCGAGTTGGAGATTCATGTAAACCTATAAATCGGTCTTTATTGTCGATAAAAAATTTAGATATTAATGAAACGGGTCGACAAAATATATATGTTGCAGGTAGCTGCCATAGCAGACATGATCCAATCGATCTGATACCCTTACTAAAGAATCAGTCTCATGTAAATGTTCTGTCTTCTTTCAATTCAAATTCAATGTAACACCATCAATTGCCCGACATTATTTTGGAAACTTAGGGGTTAAATTGCAATATATTTTTTTATAAATAAAATCCAATCCCGTGATGTACGATTGACATAATTTATTTATTTTAAAAGAAAAAGGTATGTCTCATTGGAGAAAGAAACACGTGACTAATTTCTTATTGTATTATATTAGATGACAAAAACTTGTGTGAGACGGTCTTACGGATCGTATTTTGTGAGAAAGATATCTTATTTGGATCATCCATGAAAAGTATTATTTTTTATGCCAAGAGTATTATTTTTTATTGTAAATATCGGTAAAGTTGACTCGTCTCACAGATAAAGATTCGTGAGACCGTCTCACAAAAGACTTACTTATCTATACTATATCTATACTATCTATACTATATTATTAAGTGTGAGTGGGTTAGAAAAACTACTTCAGGAGGACACCAAAATTTCTTCCCTTTTTACCCTCCTCTTCAACACCACATATAAATTATAATAATTACAACCATGTTAATCATATGTCTGAAATCTTCCTCAAAAATGAAAGCCCTAACCGTATCAACACATTTGAAAACTTCTCATTTTAAAAAAACTTTACGCTTAGTATTTTTAACGCAAAAAATCTTTCTTTTTTCTACTATAATATTATTACATTTTTTTATTGAAATTAAGTTTAATAGAGAAATATATATTTTTTCATACACAACAATGTGTACGAACACACTAATTATAATATTCATATCAAATTACAAATATCAAATATTCATTTTATAAATTGATTAAATAATATTTTAAAAATCTAATATTATGTTACACGCAACGCGTGTGCCTCAATCGCTAGTATTATATTATATACACGATGGTAGAGAAAAATTCAACAGTTCCATTTGGAAGAGAATTTTTTTTAAATAATAATAGAAAAACATTTCACTAAATAAAAAAAATTCAAATTTTATTTTGAAATATTAAAAACAAATTTCTCATTAAATAAGAGAGAAAATTACAAAACAGAAATTGCGGCTGAAAATGTTATATTTTTTTTATTTATTGATTCATTTCAACCTTTTTTGAAGCACATTTTCTTAAACAACCAACTTTTCTATTCAAATATTATTTTTTCTTTAAAAAAGAAAAGAAAATATTTGCATCCTTTTTTGAATATCCAACCCACTCAAAATTTAAGGTGAAATAGGTTAATAAATCAATGAGTAGGTCTTTTGTGAGACGGTCTCACGAATCTTTATCTGCGAGACGGGACAATCCTATCGATATTAACAATAAAAGTGATACTCTTAGCATAAAAAGTAATATTTTTTCATGGATGACCCAAATAAGATATTTGTCTCACAAAATACGACCCGTGAGACCGTCTCACGCAAATTTTTTCCTAAATCAAATTAAATTTCAAAGCTAACATGTACCGTCCACAAGAATTTGTGCTCAAAGCATTTAGAGTGTAGTTTGCATTAATAAATTTCAAATTCATGGATTTGTATTTTACTGCTTAGTTTGAAATAATATAGCAAATCTTAAATCAACGTATTATTTTTTTGCACATGAGTAAATCAAAGTAGAATAAATTTCAAATGACATAATTATTGAGTGAACTTGAAATTTATCTTAATTAACATGAAATATTGTATAAATAATTTTGTTAACAAATAAACTCTACAAACACACGACGCGTTGGATTAAGGAGAAGTTGATGAAAAATCCCCAATCAAAACATTTCTTTGGGTTCACTCCCTACCCACAAAATTGTTGTACTATGTCATACAAATTTTGGTACACTTCATGTGAAAATGTAGTACTAAAAAAGTACTCAGGGACTGAACACAAAGCGAAACCGGGTAAAGTTGGTGATTTGAGTAGATAGTGAGGGTGAATATGGGAATTGGTCAATAAAACCGGATTCAGGAAATCAAAGCGAAATATTCTAGCATTGCCTCAGCCCCCAGAAACTTGAATGAATTTCACGGTAAACCCCCAACAGTAAACCCCCAATCTCTACCTTTCCCGGCTGATGAGATTACGTTTCCAAAGGTAATTCAATCTCCAGAGGCAGTGCCCGCTTTTATCTGCCGTTCAATTTCGAGTTCTTGTTGCGATTTTGTCATTTTTGGGTTGGATTCTGCCTCTTTCTGTTTTGTGGGAATTTGATTTTGATCAATCTGATCGAAGGCTCGTTTTTTGTCAACCTGGATTAGAAACACTTCGAATTTCTTGTTCGTTCAAATTTTCGAGAAAATTGCGTAGTTTTCGTCGAGTTGCGAAGAAGATTGGATTTAATCTTGATATCAAACCGAACTGTCCAATTTTCTTTTCTTTTTTTCAATTGTTCATCAGGTGGTCCTGGAGGTGCCCATGTGAATTTTACAGATTTCTGGTCAATTTGTTTTCCATCTATAATTATTGAAAAGCGAACCAGTTTTGGCAGATTTAAGCTGAAGGGTTTTCCACGAAAATAGGGCCCCTTCTTTAGCTTGGACTTGTAGCGGTTGCTTGTAACCGTTTCTTTGGATTGTTGAGTTATCCATACAATGCCAGCGGTACAGAAGCTTTATAACGCGTGTAAAGCATCTTTTACGCCAGATGGACCCATTTCAGAAGAAGCTCTAGAAAAAGTTCGCAATTTATTAGGTAAGAGGCCAAAACTAGTTTCTTCTTGTCCGGTTACTTGTATGGGTTTTAGCTTGGTTTTCCTTGGAAGTTTATATGAGACATGCATTTAGCTTGTTTGTGGAAAGTCTCAGTTTCACTAACTTCTGTGAACCTTGCTGCTGTAATAGCCATTTTAATGAGCTGACTAACTGATCATGAGGACGATGTAAGTTGGTTGTGTCATTTGCTTGATAAACACATCTCATGAGCGATGTGTCTTAGCATTTTGTTTTATTCCAGCCGTTTGTCCTCGACCTTTTTTGGGGGAACCATTTAGAACTAAATGAGTGGGTGTGAGAGGGAGAGGGAGAGGGAGAGAGAGAAAACTTAGTTATTCAAAATGTAGAATTTTAGTTATTTATTGAAATATGGAAAATATGAAACGGGATGTAAATGCATTTTAGGAAAAAGATGGAAATGAGGTGGAATGGCTTGTTTTTCATCTTGGGAAAATGAAACCGAACATATAGAGGTTTATTTTTATGATGTTGGTAAAATTTCAGTGCTTAAATTTTCTCTTTAATTTGTGCCAACCTTGATTCATGTATCACATGCAATCAGGTCTTTGTATTAGTTACCTAATGCTTAAACAAAAACAGTTTTTATATCTCAGAACTACTGATAATTCTACAACTTTTGGACTCGATTACTACGTGGTTCTCTGAATCACTGTGCCTTCAAAATGAAAAAAGGTCGAAGGCAGCGACCATGCTTCACTTAGGGAGAGCAACAGGCAAACAACGCCAATAGCACATGACACTGTAACTAGTAAAAAGGCATCATGCTACATTATTTTAATTAGTACCATAATTGAGAGTGTTCATAGATAGAATGAAATAATAAATTTATTCCAAGGAAAACCTTGCACAAAATGTGTATTGCTTGTCGTGATAAACAGAGACAAACTTGAGGACAAACCATACATTGCTGAAATACTGAATTGTTATATTTCTTGTGAGATTATTTTATATGGTCAAATATAGGCTTTTGTGTTGATGTCACTGTATGCAAAGCCATTCACTGTTGAGTGTTTGGTTGGGTTCAACTTAAATATGGCGTACCTACTAGGATTTGAGTCGACGAAATGTTGGTAACTTGGTAAAATGTCAAAACTTGAATTATACCAGGCGTGGTATACTTTACAAATTCCTATGTGTATTATATTTTGATAGTTGGAGGATATGTCTCAATTGCACCACAGGGTTTCATGTGTCTCTAGTCGGCTTCTAGGTGTTGTCATACTTAAAAGTCCAAAAGATTCAGCATAATTGAATACGAAAACTCATACTCCCACTCTACTTGCTACACATCCTGTCCTATATATAGATGACAAAGGATTTTCTGTTTTCACTCTGGTTTTCTGTCCGTATGATCATGCCAGCATCTTGACGTCTTCATTCCTTTTAGGTTTTTGGTTTCCTGAAACCGTCTTCTAAAATTTATGATTTCATCACTTTGCGATTTTGAAATTTCTGCACCTGATCATCTAATAGATCGCTTAATGTTTGTTAACTTTATGTTTCCTTTGCCATCAGAGAAAATCAAGCCTTCTGATGTAGGTCTTGAGCAAGAAGCACAGATAGCGCGTGGTTGGAGAAGTTCTGTAATTGAGCGCAACGGTGGTTCTCGATCTCTTCCAACAATTAAATATCTTCATTTGCATGAATGTGATAGCTTCTCTGTGAGTTTCTTATGATTACATCATCAGTTTTTTATGCAATTTTTCATACCCGCAGCCTTTATACATTTACTTGCTGTGAACCTGTGATCCGTGATTCTTAACGTAAAAAAATTTATGCATCTTGTGATATTGTTGGCAGATAGGAATATTTTGCATGCCACCTTCATCCATTATTCCTCTTCATAATCATCCTGGGATGACAGTGTTGAGTAAGCTTCTGTATGGTTCGTTAAATGTAAAGTCCTACGATTGGATCAAAATTGCTGGGCCTTCTGATCCTTCGCAAGGTTGAGTTATTCTTGGTTGATATGCTACATTTCTTCTTTGATTTTGCTGATTTGGTCATAATTTCTGTTTTTCCTTGGACACTGATTTGATAAAGAAATATGTCATTTTATGGAGTGACGTGATAACGAGCTTATGGCCTTCACGTTTTGGATTTCCCCTCTTTTCCAAACCCTCAATCCATCTCGTAATTTTTTCAAAAGTTATACATGACATTCAGATATTTCATCCATTTATTTACGGGCATTGCATATTTTCAGGAGCGAGGCCTGCCAAAGGTGTCAAAGATTGTGAAATGACGGCCCCATGTGGTACTACAGTTCTTTATCCGACTAGTGGGGGAAACATCCATTATTTCCAGGCCATAACTCCATGCGCGATCTTTGACATACTTTCTCCACCTTATTCTTCTGAGGATGGACGACACTGCACTTACTTTAGAAAGTCCCCTGATGATCTTCCTGGTAAACAACAATTATTATTTATAAATGATGAAAATGAAGCTTTTCCGATCTCATATGGTTGTCTTTCCCAAGGTACTATTGAGGTAGATGGAGTGATGATTTCCGAAGTCACGTGGTTAGAAGAATTTCAGCCTTCCGATGATTTTGTGATCAGAAGAGGACAGTACAAAGGTCGGGTTATTAAAACTTGAATGGAGTTTTTTGTATCATATGGTTTTACTTCATATGTTTTCTTTTACATTATTCAAAAGTTACTGACTTCAATCTGATATGGGAATAACCTTCATTGGTTGAAGATTATGGTGGCAGCTTGCTATCGCATAGTTTCACAAAAAGTTTTGCAGCAATTATTTAAAAGATCATTTTTAATGTTGATTTTATATGAATTTGGTAATCGATCTGCAAAAATATCACATTTTGTAATGGTTATCTGTAAAATATGAAATAATATGATTATGATTATGATTATGTGAAAAAGAGTGGAGAGAAAACGATGTAGTTTAACAATGGTGTTTGATTATTAATTATGAAGTACAGAAAATTACATGTTGAGATATAATCGAACTCTGGTTCCATGTCAAAATTAGGCGAACCCCAACTTTGATTGAAGAACGTTAATTTGAGTTTGAATGGTTTCTATTTGTAAATGCCATTTTAGAGTTTTCCATTTTCGAAAGATTTTGACGTTTCAGATTGGAGATCAATGTCAAAACCAGGGACTTTTAGTAGGCGGGGCCAACATGTAGAATAAAAGGCGCAGGTTGATTAGCAATTTATTCAAAATGAGTGGCAACATAACATTCAACATATAAACAACAATGTCCTAATAATTATTAAAAAAAATTCGTTGAAGTTTCGTATGATTTCAGTACAAAATTTTAAAAATTGGAACAGATTCAAAACTTCATGCGGTACAAATTTTACACAAGTACAAGATAAGTAGGATTTCATTTTTATTTGCTAGAAAATTTAAAGCTTGTTCAAATTTTCGAGTTTTTGACTGAAAATCAATACTGTGGTCAAGTCATTATTTCATTTTACATTGGTATCAGACAAAATAAGAGAGTTCGTTATGTCTCAGTAACGCTAGATTTTACAAAAACACACACTAATGACGCAAAAAATGAGTGAGGTATACGAGTAAATGTCATGCGAACAGATCAGTTCTTGATTTCTTAATGCAGACTTGCCTGTGCTTCTCTAAGTAGCAACCATTATCAATCGTCAGCTAAAAAATTATGATTGATACATTATACATAGATACAAAACTGTTATCGAATTGTTAACTTGGTGAACTTAGCAATGAAAAGTCCACTCGTAAACGAAGTTGATGGATCAAAACGCAGCGTCTTTGGTATTCTTGCAGGGCTGCAAGGCCAACCCGTAGCATCTTCTACCTCTACCATTTCTGTAAAAACGGTGACAATATAATTAAGAGGGTCACCAAGATGGGAAGTTGGGTATGATTCAATGGCAAACCCACAATTTTAGATGGGGAGAGTAACATGGAGAAAAAACATAGAATCTTGGAAATGATTAATTGAATCTTGAAGATTTGAAGAAAGGGGCAACTACCCTGATCCTCCCCCTAGCCCCTAGTTTGATTATCACATGGAAATGACTGCAACCATAAGAGAAGGAATTATCCCTGGATTCAAAAAAACACAGGGTTAACCACCAACCTGCAGATAAATTTTGTGAAAGGAACTGCTCTACCACATCTTCATTCTGAGCAACAGTTAAACTTCCGCACAAGGCAAACAAAAAGTCAAAGGTTAATACAAAGCTAATGAAAAATGATGGGTGTGATTATTTCATGGAGTTTAAGGAGGCACCTGCAGGTGCTGTAGACAAGAAATCCCCCAACCTTGAGCAATCTGAATCCATTGGTCAAAAGTTTCAACTGCAACAACACAAGCAATCACCTTTATATTCATAATAAGTGAGGATTAGTACCGGAAGAAGGATCCTGTGATATTTAATTAAAGAATATGAGAACCTGAAGGACAGTTATGTCATCAGTTCTCTCAGCATCTAGTACTCGACGTGAAAGTGTTGCCCAACCCCATTGTTCAAACTTCTGGATGTGTCTGACTGAACCATCATGTGTACATTCTGCGTCCACAAGAACCTAACTAAATTTCCATCAGTCAAAAATAAATAAGAAAGAATGCAACAAACAGCACAAATTCCATCCAACCTAAAGAAGAAAATTCCATAATTCAGAATGGTACTCTAACTTTACCTTGTCATAGCCAAATTGCAGAATCTCAAGATCATCAACACTTCGGAACACTTCAGATTTTCTCAAACCAACCACCCCAGAATTACTCCCATAAAATATAAGCTCAGGATCTTGAGTTTTCACAAAAGGTTGAGAAGAAGCATTTTCTCTAGCTTTAGCCACTCTCTTTCGTTCTTTACATGGTCTACGATGTGTCCATTCCTTGTATATCTCTGACTCTTCATCCATTCCCAAAATGACTGTTACAAAGAAATATATTTCTTAGAAAAGGAAGCATGAATACATATGTAAACTAAGTGTAAGAAGAAATAAAACTAAAAGACGCCCTATTTCATTACACAACTCACAATTTGATTGAACTCTTGGTGGAATAAAGGAGAAAATTGTTCCATCTGCAACAAAAAGACGACATCGGTCACCTAGCCCATATTTTCGCAGCATAGTTCTTGAAGCTGCCAGCCTATGTCTAGCAACATCAACACCAGTGACTGAGCCCGAGCATCCAATGAGGTCCAATATCATACAGAGTTTAGCACCTGCAGCGGGAAAAAAATTTAAGTTGCTGAACCTGTCAAAAGTTTTAATGTGTACAAAATGATTAAAAATTCTCTAAACAAAATTTCAAATTAAAATCTTTTAAAAGATAAGTAAGTTCCAATGTTATTTCTCCGCATGTAATGCAGCATCCCTTCTAATTCAAGGTCAACATCCTTGATTAAAATTTCAACACTCAGATTTCACAACGCAGGAATGTATAAGAAAATAAAATTAAATCGAAATCAGTTGGGATAAGTTTTTCCAAGTCACAAACACACAAAGCTTCGGTAAAAACCATCTGAGATTACCAGGCGCTGCACAAAGGTCAAGAATGTGATCGCCTGGCAAAACATTCAAAGCTACTACAGCAGCTCCAGAAGCTGCATCAATGCCATATATCTGCAAGATGGAATCAAGGTTAATAAAAAGAGTCGGACAGTTTCTCTTTCGCTTTCGGTTTCTATACCAATATAATGTAAAAAAAAAAAAAAACACACACACACACACACACATCATTAACATGAAAGTCCAGACCAGACAATGTATGACAAGCAACCATGGGCACACTTGAGATTTTAGTTCAGGTAGTTTGAAACATTAAACATAGATGATTAAAAATTACACATCACAACACAGAGTACCCTGACCTCATTGAGCCAGCCACTACAAGGAGCTGAATTACAGTAGTAAAATAAAGCAATTACACGGGGAAAAAAGAAGAAAAAAATTATCAATACCCCCAATAGAACAATATCATCAACAAAAGAATGCACCTAGAAAGCTGACATGTATAACATATCCCCACTTAATGGAAAATATCATATTCTGCAAAAAAAATCAGACGTTCATGCGACATCGAAAACCGAGAGTTATTGTTGTCACCTTTCCTTCTTGATAAGCCTTTGTGCTGGCAATTTGGACATCAGGCTGAAGAAAATAGAAATTGGGTAGCCAAGACACTTTTCGAACCTTACATTTAACCTCCTCTTCAATTTCTGTAATCCGGGTTCCACAACCTGGTTTTAGTCTTCCCAGAGCACCAAAATATACACAATTTACAGAAATCATTAACATAAAACAAAATGAATTACTACAGTCACGAGAGAGTCGCATTCCAAATGAAAGGACATCACGATTGATTTTTTTTTCCTAAAAATGTATATTTCATCATGAAATAAACGAAATACTCCCAACTAAATTGCTCCATCCTCCCTTTTATCACACTACCTAAGAACTAGGAAAACCAGTAAAATTAAAAACATGGCCAGCAAGGCCACTTGAACAAGTCCCAAAACTTTAAAATAAGAGAGGCATTAATGGGCAAGAGGCATCGAATGATCGTATAAATTGATCTGAACTCGTAGAAAGGCACGATAACCAAACCAATTATTGCCTATAAATTCCAATAAAAGTTACCTAATGTAACGAGGTGTGGACTGAGAAGCAGCGATGTAAATTGAAGGATCCACACCGTTTCGAGCAAGAAATTCAAGAAAGGCCACGGGTAGAGGTAATTTACTCACTGACGCCGCCTTCTCATCCATTGCTCTGGCCTCTGAGTCGAAGGGGGGCAGCTGGGGTTGCTGGTGGTTCCCTAGTCAGAACTTTATTTGGATTAAAAATAATTAAGAAAATAAAATCATGAATATATATAATTTTGATACACACAAACTATCGTGAGACGGTTTCACAGATCAATTTTGTTGGTCGAATATCTTATTTGGGTTATCAATGAAAAAATATTATTTCTTATGCTAAGAGTATTACTTTTTATTGTGAATATCGGTAAGATTGACTCGTCTCACAGATAAAAATTCGTGAAACTGTCTCACAAGAGACTTACTCATTTTGATATTTGTCCACCAACTATGTATACAATTGAGTTGACATTAACCGACTAGATATGATCAAACATTTCAAAATTGTAAATCTATTAAGGGATTGTCGGTCTACAAAATTATTTTTAAAATATGTTGTTGATAAAACCACATTCAAAATAAAATCACTATATAAGCTAGTCAATTTTAGTTTTTATTTCTGTAAAATAATTTAATTGAAATTTACGAATTTACGTAATTATGATTGTAATTCAACATTCATTATTATTCAACTCTGATTCGTGTATTCTTCGGCATTTCGGTAAAATTAAAACCATCTCAAATAATATTTTTCAACTAGCTCAAATCCAATAAGACAAAAGTCGATCTTTAATGTCAATGCTTTAGTTCAACACTACTCTCGGTTAGATATGATAACCACGGTCCACCATTGTTTTAGAAAAAAATTTCATGTGTCATCTCACGTATATTTGGAGCGTAATAGCCCATCTATTAAGAAGCGTGTTGTATATTCTAAACATGTTCTTAGTCGATTCAAACGTCTAAAATAAAGATAAAGATTGCTCGAGTTTGAGACTAGTATATGTGATGTAAATGTCATGATTCATTGGTAAGAGCATGAAGATATTCATTCATACAGATGAGTGATCATTTGATGATGCACGGAACAATCTTCAATCGGACTTTTCAAGTGGTTAACGTTTATCGAGTTGAATAGTCTGTGTTTATGGTTGTACACTATTAGTATTTTAACCCGAGATAACATGGAGGTTATGTGTACTAGCATTGCATTTTGATCTGTTTACCGAGTCCATTGAGGGTCATCAGGTGGCGAAGTCGAGTGTAGTTTTGGAACACGTAGGAGTCGATGCATTGTAGTTGAGGTTTCGTCGCTCATCGATATCCTATATAATATGATGAGTTGATAGTGTACTGAATATCTGGTCAGAGTAAGACATGTGCATTTTGAAAAAATGTTTCCTCAATTGCACATACTATGTCACTGTTGTTATTAAAAGATATATCACATCGTTATCGAATTCATTTGCAACTCTCTATATACCAATGATTACAGATTCGATCGGGATATATGAGTTAAGGGACCATATAATATGCTAATCATAACTTAAGGTTCTTGCAGGCAGTATCAATGATACCTAAGAGATCATGAGATTATGCTAGTAGACGCTTTTGCCATGATCCAATAGGTGTAATCATACTTGAGTTCCGACGTTCTTGATCAAGGGATTGATGAAAAGAATAAGTCTAATTAGGGTAAGCCCGAATAAGAATAAATGTTATTTTGAATCACATGAAGTTGTGAACTCACGACTAGCTGTATCACTGAATCATTGAGGGTCACACAAGTATTGTATTATGTTTTCAGGTTGAGATAGTTGGATTCAAGAATTTGAATTTGGAAAATGTAGTTTGACAGACATCAAGCAAATTGCTTATAAAAGAATTTATAAGTATATTTCATTATTGGAAGTTGTGAAAGTTAACTTAAGTACAAATCAAGTTAGGAGAGTGAAACTGCTTGTTTTAGTAAAAGAGTTCAAAAAACTGACAACTGCCAAAAATAGATCAATGAAAAATTTGATCTTTGAAATTTTTTATTTTTATTATATGAACAAGAGTTATATCATCGATACATCGACGCTATTTGATCGTCGATCGGTGTTATAATTAATTCACAATTATTTATTTAGTAAATGTAGAATATACAAATTAAATAATAAATTAGAAATGGTGACTACTATGTACAATATTCTATCGTGGACATGGTTAGACAATCAAAAAAGAAGGAAGATTCCTTTATAAGGATTAACAACAATGATTATCTCAACTCAAAATCCAGAATAGTTGGAGCTGACATTTTATACATAAAGATAAACTATTCTAAAACACCATATGAATTGTTTAAATCTGAATGTCAAAACAAAAATTTGTAAACTTCCGCAGCTTCATGAGTGCGAGAAAACGATACTAAAACAATGTCGAAGCCAATAGAGCCTGGAGCTACCCAGCTAACGAACATGTGTTTGGATTGGGGTGACCGCTAATGTACAAGTCTGGACCCCCAACTGCACCTTCTGGGTAGATGGACTTCAGCCCTTGAGAGTGGTTCTATCTAATCGTATTAGTCATCAATGCCCTCGTTGGCTTCTGAAAGACCGGGGTTTGTGACTCTCGGCAGCAGGGTTGTTTTGGGCTCAGGAAACGCTTCGTACACGGCCATTTCACGGTGTTCCTGCGAAAGATTTCGGATCTAAGGGAAGTGACTAGCATTTGAAAAAAGACTATTATCCTGTATCGGGGAATGATTTGAGCACCAAGCTGAGGAATAGGTGCCGCATTTTTATGAATAGAAACTGACTCGAAATAGCACGAACTTTTTATAGTCTTTGCACCTGCATTATTTTGTTTTTCTTATACATGTAGAACAGCTCAAGTAAGAAATGTTGTATTACAATTTCAACAATTGTCACTGTTCAAATATGGGACGACACTTGACAAGTTGAAAACTTGATGATTTGATGGCACAAAAAATAATAATTAGATGCTGAAATTGACACGAGTTTACAAATGAGCCGGAATGATTAAAAAACCTCAACTCTTGTATTTTTATACAACAAACATGCTGCATTAGCAAAGTGCTAGTTCGCAGTCTAGCAGACGGACAAGTATTTCCTCGCAACTTGGTCGTAAATGCGGTTCTGCCCAACAATCTGAGAGATAGAAAGATACGGTCGTTATCAGATATTATGTTTGAGAGTGTCCTGACCAAAAAGAGAACAAGTGAAGTTTTTGTAGGTCTTCAAGATAACTAGGTACCTGCAATTAGCCTGCCCAGGGGCCCTTCAGGTATCTCCAATCTTGATCCCTCATGTGCAACGGCATAAACAACCTGAAGAGGGAATGAGCTATGTTGAGATCCCAGGCAAACATCGACAAATAGATGAGACTGGTAAGGGCAAAAAAAAAAAGAAAGGAAATTCCAACGTACCCGCTCGGGTGGAATTCGATCCCAAGGTCTATTAAGAGTGCATAGTTCCCACATTATCATTCCGAGGCTAAAAATGTCGCATTTCTCTGTGAAGGGTTCATTCCGAATAAGTTCAGGAGCCATCCACTCTGGTGTCCCAGCCGATGAGGAGTCTTTTATGGGAGCATCAGTCATGATCTTTGAGAGACCAAAGTCGCAGATCTTAACCGTCCAGTGCTTGTTCACTAGGCAGTTGGCACTTTTAAGATCACGGTGGATTATCTTCATGCGATGTATGCACATCATCCCTCTGAGTGGCAACAGTAGGCAAGAAAATGAGATTGCAGTCGAAATTTATTTAATACTTCAATAAGAAAAATGAAAAAAGGATAGGATTATAAGATGGGTCCTTGCTTCCCTCCCCCCAAATTCAATTCCTCAGTTCATCCTTGACTACATCTTCCTCTTCTACTCCCCAAAATTCAGATTGTAGTAATAAAGAAATACTGTACACCTTCACATTTACCTGACAATGCGATAACTCGATTGCCATGCGTGAGAACTTAATGTTTGTCTAATGAGCCAAATACCATCGAGAGAACATTTCCAAAACAAAAAAATAATACGTCAAAGAATCACCAGCTTTGGTAGCTTTACTAACCCATCATGTCAGTAAGACATCCGAGTTAGCAGCAATCTGTCAGACTAATTTCACTGCAGTACTTAAAGTTCATGGAACGCTTTAATTCTAAAAGTTAATTCTGCATCGTAGGAAAGGCAGGACAAGAACTAAGCTAAAAGAAACAGTATTAGACCTCAGTCAGAGTAAGATCAAAGTAAAGCATTAGCCATAAAAGATGCTTGATACCCACACAGATAAGAATCTATTAGACTAGGTAACTGTAATTGAGTTTGAACTTTAATTCTAACAATAGATAAGATCCCAGATCCTTAGCACAGAGTATACAGCTTCAGTTAAACAACCATATGAATGACTTAATTAAGAACAACAATCTTTCAACCAATCAAATTAGGCATGCATCAAAGAGTTTAAGTAACCTGCATATGTCGCGCAGCATCTTGATTCTCCTCCGCCAGCTCAATTTCTTCTTCTGACCGCTTAGGTGAATCAAATAGTATAGTGATCCCATCTCCATGTATTCAGTGACCATAGACAACCGTGGAGGTTTTGTGCATGCACCAATAAATAATATGACTGCACCAAAAACATCCTGTTATACTATAAACCTAAATCTCAAGATATAGTAAACTCAACTTTTTTATATACTAGTATCTAACCCGTGCACGGGATGAAATTAATTACTATGCTAAATTTTATAGAATTTTAAAATACAAAAAAATGCTTATAAATTATAAAATTAAGAAACAAATTTCTTCACATATTATGAATGATTTTTTTTTTCTACTATCATTATCACGTATCAAAATTTTTAGACCTTTAGTTGTTATCTATCCAAACATATGGCGTATATATAAAAAAGTTGAGTTTACTATAAACCTAAATCTCAAGATATAGTAAACTCAACTTTTTTATATATACGCCATATGTTTGGATAGATAACAACTATATGTTTTTATCAAGCTGTTGATTCCACATTCACCACAGTGCGGTCACCAAAGCTGAACACTTTTTGGAGAGACTAATATGATTTGAGAGAACCTTATATTAGTGATCACTGTTGACAAAGATTCATTTTTTTTCATATAAGGGCTTACAGTTCAATTTTTACGTTAATTTCAAAATACCTTGAGTAAGTCTTATATGCCTACTTGAACAGTCTACTCATGAGAAGTCCTAATTATTAGCATCATCACCTCTTTGACACAATATGACACATGCAACATGCTTTTCTTTCTTGATTTATAGCCATAATCACATTCTGTGCATCCTATTCGATGTATTTCCTCTAAAATCGAGTTGAGATTCATGTAAAAGTGGCACGGAGAACTGCTAAAAAGAAGTGGGCGAAGAGAAGTACCATTTGGATGCCGAAGGCGACTGCAGCAAAAAAAAAACAGACAAAAATAGTTGAGTTGCAATGCTGTATCAGAAAAAGAGGGGAAAAAACAATACCAGCGAAGGAACACATACCATACCTGAGGATGGATATTTCATTGCAAAAATCTTCCATGTTTTCTGCAGTGAGATCTTGCTCCAAAAACACTTTAATAGCAACTTCAGTTCCATTCCAAACACCACGAAAAACTTCGCCAAAGAACCCTGGAATTGTATCCACACAAGGAAAAACAAGAGCATGCGTATATACTCAGACAAGTAGTATGTTATTACTAAAGTCTAAATGGCAAAAATTGAAAACTTTTAGTAGGAAACAAAGCATGGCATATCAGGGAGATTTAACCTAGTCATGAATGAGCAACTCTCACACTCATATCTTCTTTCTCCACATTGAAAAGGAAACTCATAATTTTCAGGGGAAAAAACACAAAAATGCAGTAATCAATTAGATAATATTTGTGTTTCAGAAAAAAATAACACCACCATACTGTCTAGTTCCAGATTAGAAAATTAGAGGCCTGTCACATTGGGGGGGGGGGGGGGGGGGGGGGGGGATCAAGCTCTTTGTTCTGTCGCTAAATTTCAGCTTTATGAATGAATAGCAGTACTGTTATCCAGAATGACAGTGCTCACCGATTCCAACTCGAGTGCCTACACTTAACTCTGAGAAATCAATATTCCACTCTTCAAATGGTAGCAGAGGCTTATTCTGGAAGACAGGTAAATCCAGAACTCTGTTCCAGGTTGAAACCATTTCTTCATTTACCCTATCAGTTGCACTCCTTTCTGAAGTATGACTAGTAAACTCATGCGGAGATGAAGGTAATGACATTGCCTTATGAGAACTGAGCTGTTTCAGAGGAGCATACAAGGAAGACACTCTATCAGACACTTTGTCACGATCATCAAGGCAGATGTCTGTAACCTGGAGATTGTATAAAACCACTGAAACACAAACCAATGTTTTGAACATGAAATGTTGATGACAGATGAAATGAAAAATGAGAAAGATTAGCTTGCATTTAGATTGCCCAAAAATAGATTACCAGATCCTACCGCAGGGACAAGAAACAAATATGTAAAACAAATAAGAGTATAATACTCAACAACTAAATGCAAGTTCCAATTTTTAATGTTGTCTGTTGAGTCGTACAATCAAAATGAATGCCTATACTTCATGGAATTATAAAACAAGCGGGTGGTTGATATAGAAAAATATAAGTTTTTATTGGATAAACCACCTATAGAATCCCATTAAAAAAACAGTAAAATCAGCCTTTCCGTTGCACTAGATCTTTTTCATCAGAAAAAGAAAACAAACAGTGTAGGAGTTGATCTAGATGTGAGGAATCCATCTCCAGCCAATCCCATGTAACCTAACATGCACAACAGAGGTTATTTGAAAGACAGAGATTGCTTTTCAAAATAATAAATCTACATAGAAAAAAGAAATGAAAATAAATTGAAAGGCTGCCGAAAAGAGAAAATCAGGTATGTTTGTTTATGTTTCTGGGAAATATTTTTAATTTCGTGGAAACAAGCAAATCCACCCAAATTGTTTTATTATTCTTTTTCCAAAATACATTTTCAACCAACTTTTATGTACTCCTAGATAATCATTGCTTTATATTCATCTTTTAATGACCCCCATTAACAATTCTATTATCATATCATATTCTAAGACACGCTTAAGTTTTCTAAATTTTAAAATAATCATTTAATAATTATGAAACTATATAATCCAACACATTGACAAAAATGCCTCCTCCTGAAAGCATACCCAAACCATTGCATCTCCCAATTCATTTCCTAAAAATACATTTCAGAAAATGTTTTTCGAAAATATATTTTTCAGATTACCAATAACATAATTAAGTGTACCATAGTGAAAGCTGAAAATCTCATCTTCAAAAACACGACAATGAAGAAAAATATGAAAGCAACGTATATGAATTAGTGATGAAAATTTATGACAATCACTTATTTATAGAGACATTAAGACCCTGGCTCGTTTTGGGAAAAATATAACTAACACCAAAAACGGACTAACATGATCGCAAACATGGTCCCAAGTTTAGCAGAAAATTACTAATTTCAAAGAAGCCAAGTAATCCAAACTAGGATCTAGTACTATTTTGTGTTCTAAAACTGAGTAGTCACGCAATCAGCTACAGAAGCTATGCATAGAGAAAAACGTCCTTAAAACATATTTACCCATAAACTTTATCACAAACCCTGTAGCAAGATGCAGATAGAAACAACTATTCAGGTTAAGAGAGTATACATCTTTTGATTGACTTTCGTTATGTTGGTCATTGGAATCCAATGAACATGAGGTACTTTCACCTCCTTCCCTCAAAAGACGATTTTGCTTCAGTGATTCATTCATTGCTCGCACAGCCCTAAAGTCATTAGCAAGATAATTAGGTAACAAGAGAGAACGGAGCAGAATAAGCTGATTGAATAGATTAAACAGGCTTTAACTATCTCTATACTTCTTTGCATCAATAAAGGGTGACTCAATGCAGGAGAACATAACAAAATTAAAACTAGCGCTGCTCTTTTTAAAAATTTGAACCATACTCCCTAATAATGGCCAAATTGCTCAAGTAATTTATCAGACAACTTTTCACATAAGAGAGACATTTAATATTAAAAAGGTAGCTTAAATTTATGAAAGAATATTAACCTTACGATGTCATCGCCAATTTCTGGGGTCATGCTTATGCTTCTTCTTATCCTACGCGTGTCTAACATTGAAGCGCCTTCTGACCTACAGGAACATTACACATAAAGATCAAAAACTTCAAATGAAAAACAATTACTCCCTTCGACCCAATTATATAGGCTTCATTTCTTTTTTCGGTTGTCCCAAATATATATTTCAGTTTCAATATCTAGTAACATTTTTCTTATTTTTTACTAATACAACCCTATCAATTAAGTATTGGAAAACGTGCAATTATTTTTTGAATGAATTAAATAAAGATAAAATAGGAAGCTTGTTTGTAGCATTTGTTTTTCTAATTATTTTCTTAATCTGCTTAGAAAAGCAAACAAGCCTATATATTTGGGTTGAAGAGAGTGAAAGATAAACTCGTATTCGGGAGTTCAAAAATTGAACAATCTTGGATTAAAAACTTATGTGTTGAATAAGGAATTCCGCATAACGAATTTTCCTAAATTTGGTTTAGTCATTCAAAACAAGTCGAAAAGGTGGAACCAATCAACCTAAAATAACATTCAATCAAAAATCTTCAACGCATAACAACCTACTTAATGTAAAGATTCCGCACCATTCCAAAATGAAAATTTAGATGTTGCTACCAACAAATTTATTTGAGTAGTATACAACAATCAACAAATAGTATAAGTTACCAAAAATTCTTTAAAAACACTTTCAATAAATTTATTTATCCAAAGAATCCACTTAATTTCCATTTGACTTATAAACACTTTATCAAATGTTTCCACGCTACGTAAAACAAAGTTAAAATTATATAGTTCTTTCCTATATTGTCCTAACTTAATTGTTAAAAAAACTATGAAAACATTTTACTTTCTGACACATACATCTATTCCATAATTGTAATACATTAATTAATTAAATATGTTTTTCTTTCTTATACGGTTTTCTTTAACATGTTTTTTAGTGTACATATCTGCACAAGCGAAATTTTATTTTTCTTACAATTAAAAAAATCAACAGATATAAATTCAAATTAACTAAAAACTATTTAATCAATTTTTTATACATGATATTGATAAATTAAAGTTTACCACAAAAACAATAAAAATGATAATTCCTTTTTTGTCAAACATTTATAAAAATATAGGAAAATGTTAAATTTTCAACATTTTCTTTTTGATATTCGGGGAGGGGATTTACAGGGGCCTTGAACTCGAGATTGTCCAAAATTAGGACACTAAGTTAAGTGCCACTAGTCATCATTAATTATTTTAAAATGTATTTGAATTAGTTAGGTTGTGCTAGAATTTAATTGTTTCAAATCACATAATGAAGGACATTTAGGACAAAATTCATTACTTTGATATTTGGGCTTTCAGTAAGAAAAATGGTAGAAATAGTTTTAAAATAGAATTCACTGGTGCTCTTTCGATATGAAAACTTTGTTGATGATTTTTTTTAAAAAATTATTCATTTAAATAGTTTAAACCATTGTTTGCTTAATATTGTTTCCAGATTAATGTACATAAAATATGAAAATAAATGCATGTCAGCTAAAAACGAAAATAATAATAATAATAATAAGTACCTTGATACAGTGATGTCATCCGAGTAGTCTCTAAACGATTTGTTATCTCCACTAAGCATTGATCGGCCCCGTGATGGAAGTGAAGGATGCTCTGGGCTGGAAACTTGAAACATTATAGAAGTGTACACCAATTGTGATATTCAACTTTAGTTCATGGGAATTGTTTGAAAAAATTATAAGCATAGAAAAAATAAACTTTTACCATATTGGTCGAGTATATCAAGGCATGCAAGCGCACTTTGTCAGGTAAATTCCGAACAATACAAAGAACATATATTTGTAATTGTTTTGTAGCCAAAAATTTATGAAAAAATATTAATTTTAAATATAGTAAAACTGTGGACTTAATGCATCAGGAATATATGACAATGACACTACCCATTTTGGTCTACAATCACATAACTCATGGTTGCCCATGGAACATTACTCACAAAACTCCTCACCCCTGACAGTGGAGTATATGGCTCCCCAAGTCTTGAACCTAAGACCTCGTCCAAGCATAAGTAGTTGGATTAAAGAGACTTGGTATCAATTGAGCTCAACTACGAGGGATGTGATTGCAGGCCCAAAAGAGCTAGTGTGATGAGTTTTACAATAAAAGGCACTCAATTGATATTAAATCTCCTTACTCACAAAACTCCATACTCATGACAATGGAGTACATGTCTTCCAAAATCTCGAACTCAATACCTCGTTTAGGCCATAAGTATTTGAATTAAAGAGATTCAGTACCATGGGCCTTACAAGGAAACAAAAATATGATTAAATTTTATCATTAACAAAAAACATGTGTTAGGGGACACATGATCATTGACTCTTGCAAGCTGAAAATATTAATGGAGAAAAACAGATAAGAGTGTCTACACAACATCTTTCAGAGCTATAAAAGTTTAGAAGAAGAAAGTTCAGAATTAGATTATGTAGTGGGTGATGTGACAAAATTCATGAGTTTCCAAAAACACAAACCTTGAACTAGCAGTCCTTTGTTCTGTAGCGACCTTTCTTCGGCTCCTTCGCCAGAATGTAGCAGCAATGTTTGGTTCACTGTGTGACACACTGAAACAATAATATTAATCCAATAAAAACAACTCTCCTGCATCTCAAGAGACAAGAGACATTTTGCATATGAGAAACAGGAACACTTCAAATGCAAAAACAGGAGGAGAAATTGAGCAAGTATGATACCTCAGCTTTCTATCAATCGAGTTTGACCGCAACATGATATTTCTTAATGAGGGTCCTGCTGCATTGGAAGACGACTCTAGTCTACGCTGATAGAGCAGACCGTCATCCTTCTCAGCACTGCATAGGCCAACAAAATTTCAGTATTATTCAAAGAAGATGCCAATCAATTATTGATACATTGTCTTCTCCAAAGATGACTAAAGAAGCCATAATAGATTTTGTGGTATGCAAGTTTAAAAATAAGTTTTCCTCCTAACCTTTCAGTGTCAACTTTCTCTGGAACCCCATAGAGAGGGCTGTTTGGTTCCATTGGGGAATCACAAGAATCATTTTCTGCTGAATCACTCTCCCCGGCAGCAGATATATGAGTCATAAAGATAGACTTGGTTGATCGTGGAATCAGTTGGCCAGGAAACCGCATTAGATCAACAAGCAATTCCACAGAATTCAATACAACTAAGACAGACATATGCCTGTATGAGTCCGCACAATCAGAAACTCCTTCGGTAGGTAACCCCTAGCAAGACAAACCCAAGAAAAGTATATGAGCTAAAGAGAGAAAATTAAAACTTTTAAAGTTCTTCTTGATGATAAGAAAAACTGGAAAATTGAGCAAAAGAAGTAAAGCATTTCTGGTCAAAATCTAACCACCACAAGCCGGCTTTCAAGTCCTACAGCATCCGCGAGAACTTTAAATAATATTGCTCGAGGTCTGCATGAACCATGCTTTATGTGCCCAAGCATCTGCACTCCGCGATTCTCAGACAAATATGAAGTATCGTCAACAGCAGCTTTCTTGGGATTTAGTTCAGAATTTGGCCTTTTGTAAAAATCAGACACCTAGTAAGGAAATTATATGGGAGCACCACATCATCGTTTTCTATAGTCGTTGAACTCAACATCATTTTTTCTCATAAAAAAAATAAAGGACCAAATGTCAATAACATGGTGATGAAAACTGAAATCAACTGAACGTGGACTCGGTAAAAACCAGCCCCTATGTACTCCAATCCACTCTTATAGTATCTTCAATCCCTAAGCCCAATGTATTGTGTGTGTGACTAGAGCAAGTTACATAACATCATATGATATACTTGAAAGGTAATTTATTCTACAAGAAAAAAAAGACAAATATTGTTTTTTAGCAGCTACAAAAAGGACAAAGATGAATTTCTGGGAAGAGTTGGTCGAACGGATTCACCACACAAAAGGATAGGACAAATAGGGCAGAAGCCGCAGAACCTCAGAGTGGTCATGGTAAACTAAAAAGCCATATCCAAGGACCAAGCATGAGCCTCAATGAAAGGGATATGACTTCAAAGAATTCAGTTTTCAAACAAAACAATTTCTTCAACTTTGAAATATATTGTATCTTTACTCAGCACTTCAAACACAAGGGCAAGGGCATATTAAAAAAATTCAACAAATTCCTGATGGAGGTACATGAAATCTAACATACATATAAATATACCACTTCAATTGTGAATTTCCTTATATGTCTTTGTTCATTTAAGTTGGCCAATTAAATCATTAGGTTATCTTAAGGGTTTTTTTGTAATTCATTGTCCTCTTAAATGAATTTGTATATTAATACATATTCCTCTTTATTTCTTAAATTTTATGCCTAAAAATTAATTTTTTACATTTTCTTGTTCATTTAAGTTAGCAAATTAATATAATATGTCTTTTTAAGAGTTTTTTGTGATATGATTCATTGTCCATCTTACATAGATTTGGACATTAATTCACATTCTTCTTTATTTTCTAAATTTTATGTAAAAAAAATTATTTATTTACATTTCTTAGTCAATTTTTGTGATTCATTGTCCATCTTAGATATATTTGGACATTAATACACATTCTTCTTTTTTTTCTCTAAATTTTAAACTAAATTTATGATATAATCTTTAAAAAAAATTTAATCAATATATAATCCTTGTAATAAATATGAATTATATTGATAGTTTATTATCTTTGTTATATATTACAATTTTACGTATAAAATATTTTAACTGAGTATTTTTTATTTATATATGTTTTTTACTATATATATTTATTTGAGTGGTATTATGTTAAAATTTTATTTCTCTTAAATTATTAATCACCAATATTAATTTATAAATGAATGATTCTGATATAAAATTAATTATTTATAACATGTATTCTTAAAAAACATAGAAATTAAATAAAATCCGCAATGTGTTAAAAGTTAGCAAAAGTGATATTTATCTTAATAACAAGGNAATTATATTGATAGTTTATTATCTTTGTTATATATTACAATTTTACGTATAAAATATTTTAACTGAGTATTTTTTATTTATATATGTTTTTTACTATATATATTTATTTGAGTGGTATTATGTTAAAATTTTATTTCTCTTAAATTATTAATCACCAATATTAATTTATAAATGAATGATTCTGATATAAAATTAATTATTTATAACATGTATTCTTAAAAAACATAGAAATTAAATAAAATCCGCAATGTGTTAAAAGTTAGCAAAAGTGATATTTATCTTAATAACAAGGTTAATGATTTTATTTTAACATTATTATGATAATTTAGTAAATTAAGAGAATTTTATTTGACGTTTGTCTATGTATACTCTATTTAAGTAAATTTTAGTTTTGATTTTGGTAAAATTCACTATTCTGTTAATTTTATTTTTATTGTTTTTTTCATTTTGAATGATATTTGAATGAAAATTATTTTTGCTGATTTATCATTTAAGAGAGATGTATTATGTCGCGGATTGAAAAATGTCATATAAATAAGTGAATATATATGATTTATTGTCATGATGTATTTTTATGTATTGTGTTTTGATATATTTAGATTGATAAATACTTATAAACATGATATTATCCAAACGACTTTAAACATTATCTAATTCTCGTGATTATATTTTTCATTATTAGTCTCCTACGTGCATCGCACGTGTACATTCCTAGTATTTTCAAAGAAGAAGACTATGTACTCACCAAGCCAGCAATCTTTTTTATCATAGCAGCAGGATTTCTGTTTAAACCCTTAACCAGAGGCACGATATACTGCTTTAGCATTGAAAGTTTCTTGTCTTTCTCAGCATCCACAAGAATCACCTCAGCTCTCAGTCCCTCATGCTCCAACTCACGAAGCTCCTCCAAGGTAGGTATATCTTCATAAAGTTCCTTAAGCTTTTTCTCCTGTTGATGAAAACATTAATAAAAACAGCCACTGATGTTGGAAAGAAAGATGCAAGCAATTCACCAGAAAACATAATGCAAAAGTTGCAGGTGGAAAGCATGTAGACCTGTTCATACTGGTCAAATTATTTCCGGTTATGATACCGAAAGGGAACTTTTCCCAGGTTAAGAGGCAACAAAATTGTGATACTTCAGCCAAACAACAGTAGAAGATATGTGCACACAAGTGCAAGATGTAAATGTCATCATACTTAAAAAAATCCCATCCCCAGCATTGCTCACCAAAAAATTTATTTCTAAACCTACAAGTTATTATGCATTTAAAATGTATGCTTTTACATGAAAAAAGTGGAAATGGATACATAAATACTGGAAAAACCAAATAAGAAATAGAAAGAAAATATATAACTATGACCCACAATCCATGCAAAAATCACCTTAAATAAAAAAGAGAACCACGATCACATATGCTATACAAGAATCACTAAATTATGGGGCTTCAACTAACTTTACTTAGTAATAATATATATAATGTTAAAACATAAAACTAATCCGCAAGCTTAAGCTTTTGAGGCAAGTTGTTTCAACATGGTATATGGTGCAAAAAACACCCACAATTTTCTTTAGTGTTGGATACCTTTGTCGCCTGATGTCCAACCAACTTGCATATATAGCAATAGCATAGGCTTAGGATACTAATTCCAAGCGCATACACGTATGGAGCATATTAAAGAACAAAAATATTGACCATCCCGCCTCCCTCAAAGTCAAGCTTTTGGGACTAACATGTTTCTACATATATATAGGGAAAAAGTTCAAGTTGAAAGTGCATTCCCGTCTCCTTGATCAGTGTGTTGGAGTCCCACTGATGGCCCATCCATGTGAGGAAAAATAAATTAAAAATCAAAACCCACCCCTACAAGAGATATTTTGTGAATTCATGCTTTTGTAAAATTTGTTGTATATTAGACCAAATTTATCTTGAACAAATTGACTCATTAACATATTCATACCTAGCATGCCTCACGGTACTTCGTACGAAAATATATCCACGTGAGAAACTCTGTTTTCAAATCAAAAAAGGAAAACCCATCTAAATATCCAAAAAAAATGAAGTTTCAAAGTTCTTCCATCAAAATGTGATATAATTTGGATATCTCTAGTATAATCAAGGACTAATAAGACCTCTACCCCTTTACAACAGTGTAAGTAGCAACATTTAGCTCAAACAGGTGTTAACTAGCAAGTGAGGAGCATTTATTCATGAATGGAAATTCCTTAAACTAGAAAAAATATGCATGGAAACCTATGCGATAAGTCTTGGTGCTCACAGGGACAACAGAGTAGAAACCATTTGGGAGGGGGTCGGAAAGCATTCCAGTGCTCCACAGGATTTGTGATGCCGTTTTATATGACAATCTATCATAGTTTTCTTTTTCAACTAATTCTTTATCCCTCGTAGTTTCTTTAACGGAGTCCAAAGATACAGATCCAAAATTGTGAACAAAATCCGTAGGCCACCATTCAGTACTGAAAACCCTCTGCCCTGAAGATTCTGCATCATCTCGTGAATCCTCCATGATAGTATATTCTCAAAGCGTAAGACCATTTCAATCTCGCTTCAACCCATCAAAGAACTAATAGGTGCACCATTTATTAAAGAAACAGTCATTGATTTACAAAATTTCTTCCAGCTACCCTCTGTTGCACTCATACGACCTGAAATTGGGAAGGAGATTTAAATTTGAATGAAAAAGTATGTCCACCACTAAATCAGTACTAAATCATTTTAGGATCAAAGTCACCAATAAAATTATAGGGAGTAACTATTGCATGACAACGGAAATACAAATTTCAGGCGTACCCATAGCGAACCCAGTTACCTGATGCAAAAACGTGGAAATGGATGAAATCTTTAAAACCAAATTTGAAAATTATGGCGCCAAGAAACATCAGCCATCCCCACTCCAGACAAAAAATGTAAAGCCATAAATGAAAGCCTGATTTCATTGAAACCAAGTTTCAAATGAAAATTGAACACTACAAATTTTGACGTCTTTACATCTTGCCTTATGGCGAAGAGATATTAATTGCCACATCTTTACATTTAAGCATGGGTTACAGTCAAACACATTCATTCAGGACTAATTTTTGTTTCCTTTCAACTGGAGAAAGTACACATTGAAGTACACAAGTCTACTCTAAGTCATATAATCGACACCCCCGAAAAATAAAACTTATCGGGTGACCATAAAACTAAGTAAATGTAGCTGCCGAAGAAACACAATGAATTCCAACCATGCATCATTTAAATAAATAAATAAAATCACTCGCCAAAATCTCACAAATCGCACATCAGATCTTCAATCACACCAAAAACTAGTTCAATATCAACATCCAAATCACTCATCCGCTTTTTCCCCCTATCACGCAATGCTTCAATCACTGCACTTCAGCACAAATCCGGTAATAACAATTCTACAAACAAATCCGTAAAAAAATGGAAGGAAACAAAAAAAAAAAGCAAATTCAAACTAAACACACAGAATTTAAAAACAAAATCTACCTCCTCACATAGAAAAAAGCAAACTGGTGAAGGAATCATGATCGATAAGCTTACCAGAAGCAGATCTCAGCTCCAGCAGCTGAATCAACTCACATTTGAATCCACCAACAATAAACTCAATCCTCTGGATTAAAAATAAAACAGATTCAGAACTAATGCGAATTTGAAATGCAAATTTTGTAGATACAAACTTGGTATCATGTGATAGAGAACGTAGATGTAAACGAGGTAATTTATACAACGAGAGCGGGAGGCGGGGATTTATTCCTGTTCGATTATTATTATTATTATTATTATATATATATATATGTATGTATGTATGTATGTATAATTATTATTAGTTTGTGATATTTAAATTCTTCTGGAATTAGATTTTCCCTTTTTTAAAATAAAACAAAATACAGACGAAGAAAAGGGGTTGGGTTGATACCTGATATTCTCTTTTTTGGAAAATATATAAGTAAAGGTGCAATATGCGATGCACAATGTACAAAGAATGTAGAAAGTATATCCCTTATATATCCTGTAGATTAAAGATTAATAGATTACGTATTTTGTTTATCCACCCAAAATATTGGTCTATCTGACTAAATCGGTCTAATAATCTTAATTATTTATTTTATATATTATAGAGGGAAATTTATCATTCGCCGCCATTATTTTTGATGTTTTCTGAATAAACTCTAAAAGAATTGTGATGATAAAGAAAAATTGAACATCTGACCTTTTAATTCGAGCTACTCATATCCTAACATCCAAGCAATCATCAGATATGAGGGAATTTATCATTATTTGATTGAATTAGCTCCAAATTTAATATTCAGAGTTTGTTTAAAGTTTTTTTTTTTTAAAAAAAAGGTTGATCTACAATATACATGAAAGATGAATGCTTCCATTTTGTCTCCTTTTTTTAAATCATATTATAAAATAATACAAAAATTCAATATCAAAAAGTTTGTAAACAAAACGCAAAGTATGACTAATTTGTTTTGCCACATTAATTAATTATTGATTAGTATTAAGACAAGTATTTGATCAGTTGACTTATTATAAAAAAAACCGGAAAAAAGAAAATGAAACCACTGTGGATTTTCGTTTAATACTGCATGTTTAAATAGTTTTAAAATGGAAAGAGCAGAACGTATTAGTCAAATCGCATGTTGTAATAATTAATAAACGGGAAATGTTTCTTTTTCATTTATTTATTATTATTAGTGACTCACGTGGTTAGAACGAAATACGGGTGAGATCTCCGACAGCCAGCTAGCGAAGTGGTGGCTTCCCAACATCCACAGCTTCCTACGCGTGAAACCTTTTGAAAGCCCATTCACTCATGCACGCTTTTAATTAACNGAGACGAGTCATCTCTACCGATATTCACAATAAAAGTAATACTCTTAGCATAAAAAGTAATATTTTTTCATGGATGACCCAAATAAGAGATCTGTTTCACAAAATACGATCCGTGAGATTCATTAGGATTGTGTTGATCTTTTTATGTCAATCCATTGTTTGGTCTATTTTTTAATAAACCCATTTAATGTCTTCTCCAATGGACTAGCCTCTACTAAGTGGGTTAAAATAAACCCTCACATTAGCCCAATATTAATAATCCTTGTATCTATCAATGCAGCATTTTCCTAAATTACCCTGGAGAACCCCAACAATAATTCATCCTTCATCATGAGGACAACGTACGAACAAAGGCGATGTGCTAGGTTTTCGTTGTGTGCTGCGAGAACTACTTAAATCAGGTAAACACTCTTCGAACGACTTCTCGCAAACGCTTTCTTTTGGTAAGTTGTTGTCGAAATTAAGTTTTGGTAGGTTGAAGTTGCTGCTGTGTCGTGCGAATATTGAGAATTGTGAGGAGGCTATCGCGGTGTCGGTAAATGACATCTCTTTACTTATCCTGCTTTCTGAAATACGACTTTGGATCTATTTTTTTTTATTCCAGACGTTGAATTGAATTTTGCGTTGTTCATTGTTTGTAGCGTATTTGTTTGCAGCCACACTTTTATTTTTGTTTTGTAAGGTTCATCTTCTGCACCGCATCTTCTCCATCTCATCTACGTAATAACATCACAACTGAAGACCAAATCGGAGTAAACAACTGTCGATTTGTTACTCACTACAATGTAGAAGTTCAAAAGTTAATGGAAATGTTTTAATATTGTGATGATTTTGTTGTGGGGATTTTAATACTGCATTTTGTAATGCAATTTACACACTACTCGAAGAATGTGTTAACGTATTTATAACCAAGCATTTCTAAACAATCGTTGTTAAAGCTTAGTATCTTCAGTATTTGTACTTGTTTTGTGTTTTCAAAATTTCATTGTTAACCCCATTTTGAATTTTATTTCTGTCTGAAGTTTCTTCCATAGCTGGCCATTATGCGTAGACACATTACTGTTTTTGTGTTGCTGCACCAAATAATGTGTCGAGCATTGTTGGTTATGTTACTCGTCAGACGGCATGTACTGAATAAACGTGACGTTGCAACAAGCGTACAAGAACAATGTCCTATAGCATCACAGAAAGAATAAGTGTGCAAATGAACCATTTGCACAGGATTATTGAGATAGGAGACGTTCAATGTGTGCTCAACTTGCGAATGAACAGGAATGCATTTCTACGCTTGTGTTACTTGCTAACTCATGTTGGAGGACTAGTCGAGTCTAGATATGTCTGTATTCAAGAGAAGGTGAGCATGTTTCTGTCTGTATTGGCTCATCACAAGAAAAATAGAGTTGTTGGACATGACTATGTACGTAGTGGCCATACAATCAGCACCCATTTCCATCAAGTGCTCCAATCAATTCTCATGTTACATCCTTTACTACTGGTTAAACCGTCTCCTGTCGATGATTCGTGCACAAACGAAGCTTGGAAATGGTTCAAGGTAATGTCAAACCCTTTTCAACAAACTGTACCAAATAAACATTTTAACTATTCAGGTGTGATGTTTTTGATAGATACATTGATTTGTAGTTATTAATGTTAAACTGTACATGGATGTCTTGGTGCATTAGACGGAACGTATGTAAGTGTACATGTACCTACCGTCGACAAGGCACGATATAGAACAAGAAAAGGTACTATCGCAGTCAACGTTCTTGGGGTTTGCGACCGTGAGATGAAGTTCATATATGCACTGACGGGGTGGGAGGGATCTGCAGCAGATGCCAGGGTGCTTAAAGATGCTGTGACTCGTGACGAGACACTGAAAATTCCAAGAGGTTGTGATAATCTTTTTTGCTATTATGAACTGTGAATTGATGATAGTTGTTTTTAAAATATTGTTCTCAGACGTTGTTAACTAATATCTTATTTGTAGGCTGTTATTACCTATGTGACAATGGGTATGCAAATGTAGAGGGGTTCTTGACTCCTTACAGGCGAGTACGCTATCATAGGGATGCTTGGGAAAACCGTGCAAATGGGCCACAGAATTATAAGGAGTTATTTAACTGGAGACACTCTCAAGCCCGAAACATAATCGAAAGAGCATTCGGTTTGTTGAAAAAAAGATGGGCCATACTTAGAAGTCCTTCGTTCTATCCACTAAAAACACAAAACAGAATCATAATGGCGTGTATGCTGCTGCATAACTTCATCAGGTCTGAGATGCCCGACGATCCAATTGAGGAAGTCATCGATGATGTAGTGAGTCCGGAGAATGAGATGCAAGATGAGTTCATCACTACCTTGGAAGCGTCGGATGATTGGGATAGTTGGCGGGAGAACCTTGCTATGTCTATGTGGATGAATCTAACCTAAATCATTATGTTTTTTGTAACTCTTTCGTTACAACTTTGGCATTCAAGTAGTTGTCACATTTGATGTTATTTAATTTTTAATCTGCATAACTTGAATGCATTTGATGTTATTTTGTTTGAATCTAGTCCAGCCAATTATATATTTCTTTTTTGTTGCAAAATGTGATGTTATGTAAACTAAACTAATGTGACATGGCTAATCATTGTGGTGTATTACTACCAGGTGTAGGACAACGGCAGTGTCAACATCGTAGTTATGGATAGCTTCGCAACTTCTGAGAGTTTTGTTGACAAATCCAAAAAAGCTGATAAGACAAGACGTAGTTGGAGTGAACGTAAAGAAGAGTTTCTAATACAAGCACTGAAAGAGGCGTCCGTAGAAGGTTGGAAAAGCGGCAACGGATTTCGGCCAGGCTATTTAGCTTTTCTTGAGAATCGAATGAAAGTTGCGTTTCCTGACGCAAATATACGTGGGAACCCACATATTAACTCTAAAGTTCATGTGTGGAAGAAATTGTACGGATCTTTAGTGACAATACTAAGTAAAAGTGGAGTCGGATGGAACGACACATAGAAGACCATTGAAGCTTCAAACGACATTTGGGATGCACTAATAAAGGTATTTTTGTTTCCAACAATACTTGTCATTTTTTATTGGAAAAAAATGACTCAAGTCGATACTCCGTGATATTAAATTCGTAGGCAGACCAAAACGCCAGGTCAATGAGACACAAAAGGTGGACCTATTACCATGATTGGTGCGAAATCTTCGGTAATGATCGTGCAACCGGAGAGAGAGCTGAACATTTTGCTGCTGCAGTTCAAGAGGTTCTTACCATGACACCTGAATTGGCTAACGATACAGGTATGAATTTGGACCCATTGTTCTCTGTTCATGAGGGAGGTGATGAGTCGATCTCTGTATCTGTCACACCGTCATCGCGACCCACATGTGCTGCGAAATCAAAGGGTAAGAAACGGAAAAATGTAGACGCTGCTGACGATGCGATAGTTGAAGCCATAAATAATTTCGCAACAATCACCAAAGACACAATGAATGACCTTATCAAACAATTAGCAAGACAAAAAGAAGAAGGTGATGAGAAGATGCGCAGTGACCAAGACAATGTGTTAAAGGTCATGGAAACAATTCCTGAGTTGACCGAAGATGAGAAAGTTAGGGTTATTGAAGAATTGGTGGAGAACCATGCGAAATTATCACTGTTCTTGCGCTTGGGTCATGGCGGAAGATTGAGCTTAGCTAGACGGTTGCTAAGAGGAGGTTGATGTTACGACGTATCATGCGGCACTTTTGGGGTAATATTTCGTTCTGCGGCCTCTATTTTGACGAAGTGTTGAATTTTTGCGCATCTCAAACTTTCAAATCAACTTTGCTGCCGCGATAAACGTGTTTGAATCAAATTGATTTGTGCGAATTTCGTGTTTCACGAAGGGCTTTGTTTTGGAGACCAAATATGTAACAAATATTTTGACTTTTGATTCATATTTTGCTGTAATGGTTTATTTTGGAAGGGGTTGGTTGTTCATAACAAAGCATCAGGCCTTCATTTGACAAAATTTTAAATAGCTGCTGTATGAAAAGTATGGATATTTGGTTCTACACCACACATCACTTTACCTTTGTTAAACAAAAAAAAGGAAATTAACTTGCTTCGCTACACAAACATTTTCTTGGATACGAACAAAGATGTATACACATCCACAGATTCAACACCTTTGATTGGTCTTGAGCAGATTTCGACAAAATGTGGAACTATGCATTGACCCTCTGTCGTTGTAAGCCATTCGTCAAATCTTTAAGCCAACGATTAAAAATATTCGACTACATATTTTTGTGTTGTTCTGTTTACAGAAACTAAATTTTAAACTCAATAATTTTGATTCATACAAAAAATGAATATTGTTAAACACAATAAAATATTTGTTGTACTGGTACGCAACATATGGGCTGTAGTTTTGTTAAACATAATAATATATTAAAATGTACAGGTACATAGCAGCATTTGATTACAGTGGCACATCACATTAGCGAAATAGTCTTGACCACCTAACCGTCGACTACATAGACAACTATAATACACTGCAAAAGAAACAAAAGGGTGGCTGCAAGACCAATTCACCTGCTGAACAAAGTCAGTATATTACCCACTTGACTCGCTTGACGAGTCGATGACAACAACCGGTACACATTTATCTTCTGCAACACGTTTCTTCGTGGCACCAGTGTCTGCAAGCCGGCCACGCTTCTTGCTTGTTAGATGCTTCATTAGTTTTTTTACGTACATGTTTTCCACTGGGTGAAAAGGCTTTTTGGTTGATGCTGTTTCCTTAAACGAAACATCATGAAACAAACCCCCCATTTTTTTCTTCGTCGATGGTGCTGGAGGCTGATCAACACCATGGCCTTCTTCATCTGACAACAGTGATATCAGCGGTACTACGTACTTGCTGGTCACGGAATCTTGAGACCCACTGGGGAAAGTCACGGACATCTTGTTAGCTGAGACAAAAGAATGTTTCTGTTCAGTGAGACAAATAACACAAATAAATAGAAACTCAACAATTGCCTTAAGCCCTGGATGAAACGATTTAAATGCTCACAACTCTACCAAATTTAATGCCATATCCTGTAACATACAGAAAATTAATTGATTGGCTGTAGTTGGCAGTATAGGTCAACCAATACACATAGGCAGCTCTTTGCATTCAATATAATACCTTCAAATACTGTATAACTGGAACCGAAAATAACACTAATTACTGAGAAATGCAATTAAAGCCAGTCCCATCAATCGCACCACTTGTGGTCTGAAATACCAAGGACAAATGTGCACAAAAGAAATTAAAGTGTTTGTTTAATGTTCTTATCTCCACAACCATACCTAAGAAGCTAATTCACCTTCGCATGCAGCAATATGGCAGATTCAATTCACTTTGCAGCACAACAAAGAAGCTCAAACAAAAAAGCTTGATGCAAATTAAGCCCTTGCAATTATTGTTCGTCGTCCCTGTGGTAACGGAAAAGTTCAAACATTTATTCATAGCACTGTTCAATGCATATTACCACAAAATCTAAACATCTTAAAATGTCAGAATGGGGTTCTTACTGTCAACTCAGCATTGCTTCACTGCACCGTGTGTACATGGGGTTACAAATGAAAGAACATTGACTTGTGCAGGTATGAAGACAAATGTAAGATACAAAATACATTCTGAATTATATTGAACGTTAAAACATGTATAATAACAAAATAGTACAATATTACAACAACTACAAGCAGCAAATAATTACAATACCAAGTCTTTTTCTAGCTCTTCAGGAAAAAAACCAAAAAAGGCTAGGACATATACAATATCAAGTAACAACGTGGACAACATTTCGCACAACACTATTACAACATAACGAACATACACACAACATTTTACTTCGTAACGATTACAAGAACAAGCATGAAGAACATCATTAAACATAATATTGAGCAAATGCAACCAAAGCAACAACAAACTTGTTCGACAGATAGAGGTTTGTGATCCACTGGATCATTTGATGGAGCTGATGTGGTGGAGGCCATAACCGACTTGGTTTGAACGTGTTGTTCCGCGTCAACTGTATCGGCATTCTTCAAATTATAAGACTGTGAACTGCAAGATGCATTGTATCCTTCTGTGTGCCGACGCTTTAAATGGGAAGTAGGAGTTTGCGCCGAATTTGTACCCATCTCAATTTTAGATGATGGTTCATTGCTTGAAGTTACTTTTTGATACTAATCGTACCAAAAGAATCGGTTCCGATGTTTCAAACCGGCTGGACATATAAAGTAAAAGTGGCCGGGTCGTGTCGAATGGGGACCAGCTTCACGTAAAACCATAAACCCATTGCCGCACTCGCACAGCGGTGCTGTCTTCAACTCCATGAAAGCTACGCTAAAGAATCATTCCATGATTTCCTACTTGAGTGACATAGGTAGACATATCTGCCTAAAATACATTTGCAACGGAATTAAATGTTTCGCAAGAACAGAAACTTCAGCAAACCAAGAAAATTGTAATCAACTGTTGATCTTCAACTGAGAAATATATAGAAAAGCTGTACATCTCGAAGACTGAATCTAACACATTCCCACCTTTCCAGATTCAGGAAGCAACTCAGAAGGCAAGTGTAAAGGCATGAATGCAGATTTACGATGCTATGCCGGGGAACCAAATGTACATGGAAAGGGTTCAAGTTCAAGAGATAGGAAACCTGCTACAAAGTACATTGTGTCTAAAACACAGTAGGCAACCTTCAACTGGACTGTATCCACTTTTGCAAAAATTAACATCAATTACAGAGGAAATTAGCGTAGAGAAACCAAAAATCAGTAGCAATGTTAAAATTTAAATGTCCATCACTCCCACCCAATAAACAAGTCACTGATAAACATAATCCTCCCATACCATAAGGCACTCAGATTTCAGCATAAATCCTTCCAGGAAACATTTAGCAGTAAAATTCTATTTCACCGATGATATGAATGAATCACAGCAAAATCACGATGCCCGATCAACCACACACCTAAAATTTTAGTAACAATGCAGATACAAGTTGAAATTTATATAAAATGTTAAAACCAAGAACAGCGTAACTCTAAAAACTTGTAAACTTTTCTCAGAATTACTCAGATACCATGACAGAATGAAATTCTCAACATATTTCAAAAAAAGAATTTACGGATATCAGTAAACGAGCTTAAATCTAAAAACTTGTCAAATTTTCTCAGAATTACTCACATTTACTGCAGATGGTTGTATATCGAATTTCCTTCTACGCAATGTGTGCTCAGTTACATATTCTCGCCATTTCACCTGACTTAATACCTGCAGAATTGATTTTAAATCCTTCACATGTTGGATTCACAGTTACCACATCAATGCACAGTGTTGACGGCTAGGGTTTTGATGCGAGAACGAGCAGATGAAATGTGGGGTAGATGTAATAGGTATTAATTTAAAAATTAGAGATAAGCAAAGGGTATTTTTGGTAATACACACGTAAATAGTTTCTCAATCACACCCTTAAGACAACCCACCAAACGCAACACAGGATATAGGCAAACCATACGAATCTTGGTTTATCAAATACTTAATCATTTTGGTACTAATCATTTCATTTGTCCTATCATTTCAACCAAACGAAGCCTTCATTTTATTTTCCCATTTCCCCTTCCATTTAGTTCGAAAAACAAATCCATCTTATTTATTCTATAATAAGGGTCACAGATTCCATCCTCATAAATATATAAATATATATATATATATATTATTTTTTAATTATATAATATAATATGGTCTTAGAGTTTATTTTATTTTTGCGCATACAAGTATTCAATTTCGCCAAAAATTCTTAATATTTAATTGAAGAATAGTCCATTAATTTAGATATACATGATAACATTAAGCTCATAAATGAGAGACAATTATCAGACAAAAAAATTTGTGGCATACTCGTGACGGATATATATTTTTTTCTGGATCAAATATACATTAGAGACCACAAAAAAATTAAAAAAATTAAAAATGAAAGAATGGAGAATAGTGACACCCCAGCTGTATATTACGTTTTGGGAGTGATGTTTTCGATCATCCATGGTTTGCAACGACTTATAGATAAGGTCATTAATTTGTTTTTAAACTTTGCTTCGATAAGAGACAGTAGGGACGATTAAATATTCATAGAAAATGCGTGTGGTTAAGTTGTCGACACATTACATTAATTAATAAGCAACCATACTTTTTTAATTATCTTTAGGTATTTGAATATATATAGAGGAAATTAGTTCTTTTGTGCTCGCATTGTTTGCTAGTGTAGCATTTTTTTTTCGATTAACTTGATTTAAATTAAAATAAAGATCAACAAGCGATCATGTAATAATTTGAGAACTTGACATACCATCATGACAAAATGTTGGTATGATGGTTTGACGCTTAATCAGAGTTGTCAAAATGATATAAGTCACCAGGACGTCTCGCATCAACCCACCAAATTACACGTAAAATTGATAAGCTTTGCCCGACTCGGCACTTAAAATATGTGAGATGGGTTGATAATTTTTCAACTCGCCAAAAAGACTAACCGACCCACCCGCTGAACTGTTTTGACAGCTCAAAGCATAAACTGGATTGATAACTTTAAATTTTTGTTTTATTTGCTTATTACATGGTATATTGATCATGATTATTGATCAATATTACAATATTTACTTTATCTGCGGTTGACTAACCTACAACGTGGTTAAATATTTTTGTCATTGTACAAAAAGTAATAAAAGAGTGAGTGTGTGTATATATAAATACATGTAAATAGACAATAATAATGAATAAATGTATGTTATATATCATATTATTTATTTATATAAGACTGGATTTCGATGTCCACGCATGACGCATTCTCTGATCTACCTAACAGTTACAGGACATTTAATGTCATCAATTTTACAGTTCATTGTATCTGGGAGTTACACGACACAAGCTGCTTAGGTGCAACTGGCCACTCTTTCAAAATAATAATAATAATAATAATAATAATAATAATAATAATAATAAT
>NC_133306.1:3611496-3779598 GCF_012295235.1 Primulina huaijiensis
AAATCTTTATCTGTGAGACGAGTCATCTCTACCGATATTCACAATAAAAGTAATACTCTTAGCATAAAAAGTAATATTTTTTCATGGATGACCCAAATAAGAGATCTGTTTCACAAAATACGATCCGTGAGATCGTCTCACACAAGTTTTTGCCGCATATTTTTCTACATTTTAGACTTTTGGGTTGGGGCAATTAGACCAAACCTTTTCAAATTGCGTGCTGGAAAATTTGGGATTTCACAACTATATATACACCAAAATTAATAACTACCATAGAATTAATAGCTACCATAGTAGGTATATTACTTAAATAGATAGTATTAATTGACAGTGAGTTATACATATGCGTAGTAATAATATTATGAATAATTTTTCCATATATTTTAGTTAATTTATCAAGAAATGGACGATGAAATTATACTAATAGATACATAATTGATATTCTCAACCATATATTGAAGGCTTGTTTGTTCCCCGGTGGTTGTGTGATATCTAAACCGTATTGATATGGCATGGTAAGTTGGTTAAATTAAACTAGTTTAATCTAAACACGGTATTCGGAACAAATAACTTAGTCAAAACTCGATTTGAACTCATTTTTTGCTCATAAGCTATTCTAAAAATATCGAGTTTCATTCAAAACCACACAAGTCGAATAGGAAAAAGAAGCGCAACCGAGTTTTAAATCAATATTATAACATACTAATAGAATTTCTCCATCACATGTAACATTTTTTCCTTATTTATTGCATTACACATCATCTCGAATTATTTAACAAGTAATCACAAAACATCATGAAAAGCACTACATCTTATCCACTATCCGATCTCCACAATTTTAAATCTCAGTTGAAGTCCAATAATGCCACAATTATTAACTCCAACCACAACCAAAACCAATATCATGTTGAGTAGGTCTTTTGTGAGACGGTTTCACGAATATTTAAGTGTGGTACGGGTCAACCTTATCGATATTCGCAATAAAAAGTAATACTCTTAGTATAAAAAGTAATATTTTTTTATGTATAACCCAAATAAGATATCTGTCTCACAAAATACGACCCGTGAGACCGTCTCACACAAGTTTTTGCCTATCATGTTAGGCTCTATTTAGACAAATATTTATGATTTTTTTTATAAAAGTGTTTTTAAATTTTTTTAATAAATTTCTTTTAAAGAATAAATATGTGTTTGGAGAACTATTTTATGAAAACGTTTTTAAAATTAAAACATAATATATTTTGATTTTCATAAAACATTGTCGGTACACATATTTTAAATTTTTCCACTTATAAAAAAGAATAAAAACGTTTTAAAATACATAGACTAAATGAAAACTAGACATATATAAGACTTCTTTTTTTCTAATTGGTTCAATCACTAGCGCACTTTTGTGGGGATCCTGGGTTTGGAGAACAAATCTATTTTTGGCCATTGAAGGCAAATATATTATATATTATTTACTAAGCACACGCGATACGTGTATGTACAATCTTTTTTTATTATTATCGATGGACTAAAGTGAAATTTGAAAAATTATGGAGGGACTAAATTGATATTTGAATTGTTGAAATAAAAATAAAATTGTGTGTTGAAATTAAAAAAACAAAAAACAAAAAACAAAAAACAAAAAACAAAAGTGTAATATTAATATCATATAAGGGTAAAATTGAAAAAAAAGTTAGTGTCCTCTCTAGGTAGTTATTATCATGTCCTCACACTTAATATAATAGTATAGATATGATCGAGCCAGGCTTATCCAAATATATTTACATGTTTTCAATTTTCCATAGGAAAACCTTAGATATTATTAACATTGTTTTTTAGTCTTTCTAGCTTAATATAATATATAGAAGTCCTCCGTCTCCTCTACACGGCTTGAAAAATAAGGTTGACATGATGCCTTAAAAAGCTTCGAAAATGGCAAATGAATTATGTATCGATGATGAGTTAATGAAAGTTTTCTTCTTAAGAAAAATTTGTCTCATTTTAATGTTTGTTGTAATTTTTTCCAAGATAAAATAAGTCTTATTGTAAGTACATCACGGTAATTTTCAATAATAATAGCCCAGAAATGTTGTATACTCTCTTTTGTTTATAAAATGTATAAGAGGATAAGACAATATGTATGTACGTGTATTCAGAAAATATGACGCAAAACTTGATCAAAAAGTTTCTTCAAATGACCAAAGATGATGTATTTTAGAGTTTAATATGTAGGGATATGTTCTTACATCATTTATGGAGACACTATTTGGATGAAAGATGTCTGAAAACTCGAAAGTTTCGCTCTCCACTACTAGAAAAATCTAGACAGCTCCCAGGACGCTAGGGCGGTCATAAAAAGTTGCCCGAATACGAGCCTTGTAGCCTGGATTTTTTTCAGGCAGCACTTTGGGCATCCGATGCCTCTTATACGTATTCGGAGCTCGGGTTATCTCCTGGAGCTATCATTTCGAGTTTTTTCTAACTTTCTCGCTTATTTTTAATTCGTTAAATCTAAAAGATCCAAAAAAATGGGTGAAATAGGGATGGATTTGGAGTCCAAGTTTATTATTTTTTTTTATGTAATATATTTGAAATTTTGCATGAACTTTGAGTTCTACATTTATCTAAACCCTAGTTGGTTATTTGCACCTAGTTTTGGTGTAGCAGTTATATTTCGATTTATCTTCTTTTTTCAATGATTTCATAATTGGACACTGAACCCATTTCATATGATGGGAGTTGCAGGTGTATTGGGCACTGCTTTGTTATGCGTTATTCATGGTGCTACTGTAGAAATATACTTTATTTGAAGATGATGATGGTGCAAATACATTCCGTGTTTTTAACCCAACTCGAGCTGAAGAAACTTATTCCATGGTCGCCGCTAACCGCTTTTGGTCTCAAATCTTTGGGGTTGCTTTTTCTAATAAACGTTGATTACATTTTTAAGTTATTTGTACCAGTAATCGGTTTATGGATGAGTGCTCTTGGAGTAGTCGGTTTGGCTCTGAACCTATGACTTCGTTTCTCAGGAAATTCGCGCAGCAGAAGATTCTGAATTTGAGATTTTCTACACCAAAAATATTCTATTAAACGAAGGTATTCGTGCTTGATGGCAGCTCAAGATCAGTCTCATGAAAACCTTATATTCTCTGAGGAGGTTTTACCACGAGGAAACGTTTTTTAATGAAACTTTAACTGTAGCTGGTAGTCCAAGTTTTATTTTAAACCGATTAATTCATGTAACAACTCTGTTTCAGCCCGCACTCTATCAATTAGTCGGGTCACCATGCTGCCACTTCCTTGCCCTGTGGAAGAGAAACCTCATAGTTGTAAGTTTGTAATGTAGAATTTATATTTCTTTAAATATATAAAATTAAAATAAAATGAGAAAAGTGTGAAGAATAATTTATTTTATATTTTTAATCCAATAAATAATTTTTTCAATAAAATTCACAAGTATAAAAAGCTAAAAGAAAATAATATTTTCAATTAACTGGGCAATTGGATGGTCGCTCAAAATCCGATTTAAAAACTGAAATATTATCTATATTTTCCTTAAAAAAAAAAAAGAAAAGAAAAAACCCAATCCCTTGATTTGAATAGAAATCGTGCAGTACCCGGAACTGTCAACTAACGACTTCAGTTGAAACCACAGGAACCGCAGGGAAAGTACAGAAGATAAGTGTTGGTCACAAAATCAATCATTTCGGCAATTTTTCCACTTTTCTGTCTTCCGTCCCGATCTCTCTTTTTTATACATTTTACAATATTTTTCTACTGTACAAATCGTGTCGTGCGGAGTGATCAAGAATTTCAGCTCGGAACTGCGATGGCTTCCTCCTCGGACCGTGAAACCGCAGTCTACACCGCTAAGCTCGCCGAGCAAGCCGAACGCTACGATGGTAAACCCTCGATTTTATTTATGGGTGTGTTGGTACAGATGCAACTGAGAGGTTATGGATCTAAGTTCCAGTTTCTCTTTTTTTTAAAAAATTTTTAAATTTCGGGTTTAGGTGGATTCTTAGAGCTTTAATTGCTTCCAGTTATTGCTCATACATTTGTTAAGCTGCTTACTGGTTTGACCTTAGAAGCTATAGTGTCCGCTGTAATTTTGTGGGGCTATGATTGGAAAGTTACTTCCTCTTTAGATTTCACCAAAAGTGTGGGTGTGGTTAAATTTTGTTATGGTTTCTTTCATTCAGTATATTGTCAATTCCTCGTGAGATGAAAGTAGCAGACTGACAGAAATCAAAGTGATTTAGATTGGATTTTATCAATCGTTGCAAGTTATGTCATGCTAATTATACAGAGTGAAACAATATAAATTTGACTTTTGGTTTGATATTGGCTGGATTTTGACAGAGATGGTGGAAGCAATGAAAAACGTGGCTAAAATGGATGTGGAATTGACAGTCGAGGAGAGGAACTTGTTATCAGTTGGCTACAAGAACGTGATTGGATCTCGAAGAGCTTCGTGGAGAATCTTGTCATCAATTGAGCAGAAAGAAGAGTCGAGAGGCAATGAACAGAATACTAAGCGGATCAAGGAGTACAGACAGAAGGTGGAAACAGAGCTCATTAACATTTGTAATGACATTTTGGCTGTCATCGATGAACATCTCATTCCCTCGTGCACTGCTGGCGAGTCCAGGGTGTTTTATTACAAGATGTGAGTTACAGTGTATGATTTGGTTTGCAGTTGTGTTAATGTCATGTAGTTGAGAAGTTGGTTTTCTTTTTCTATGCAGGAAAGGTGATTACTATAGGTATCTTGCAGAGTTCAAGACTGGTAATGATAGAAAAGCGGTTGCGGATGAATCACTGAAAGCATATGAGGTATGATTTAGGTCTAATATTGGGTTGCAATATTTTTTTGAATTTCCTAACTACCACTCATGCATAGATATTGATTAATTTCTCATTTCGTCAAGCCTTCCTTGGGCACTGATGTTGTTGGTGTGTGTGCGCTCTATTCTTTTGTTTGAGAAATTTTTGGAGCTTGAATAGAAGAACGATGACCTAAATACCCAAAATTCAAACGATAATTGGAATAGTGTGGTGTCTGGCTTGTTATGTCCTTCCCAGAACCAGCTGCATTTTATACTCTGTTTCATTTTATGCTGTTAGATGACAATACATGCAGTTGTTGGGGTTACTGCCAGAGAGCTGTGGAAGCATAAATGGTGTCTTTTGCCCAGTTACTTTGGTTGTTCGCTGTGCTGGCAAACATGTTTGCTTCTCATTTTTGCAGTTAGATTAATTGGTCATTCGAATTTGGAGGACGACCAAATTTTGGTAGGCAGATAAGGGAAGTGAAAAGAAAAAAAAATCATTCTGAGCATTAAAAAAGGGGTAGATGATTAGGTTTGTATCATCGTGTTCCATTATTATTTCATGATGCAGCTAATAGGATATGTATATTTTCTTCTCCTGCATTGAAAAGTGTTCACTTTCAGTTTTTATTTCCTTGTTATTCTCCTATAAATTTGTCACTGAAGCTTTTTTAGTTGCTCTGAATGGAGCTTCTAAATTGTTTGCAGTGAACTTAGAATGAATGTCCTCTTTTTGGCGATGTAATTTTAAGAATGAACAGTTTGACTTGAAGTATTTAGAGAGTATAATGGACTTAGAAGCCATTTTTTAACTTTGAACTTTGACATGACACCGTCTCTGTTAACCTAAATAACCACCACCAGTTTTATGCTTATTTTACATTTTGAGACTTGCCTGCAGACAGCTACCACCACTGCTGAGGCAGATTTACCACCTACTCATCCAATTCGCTTGGGTTTGGCATTGAATTTTTCAGTCTTCTACTATGAGATTATGAATTCGCCTGAAAGGTGTGTCCTTTTAGTAATTTAGTTTTGTCTCATTAGTATTAGTAGGGTACGGTTTGTCACTCTATCAAATGATTCACTTGTTTCCCAGGGCATGCCATCTTGCAAAGCAAGCCTTTGATGAAGCAATCTCTGAGCTTGATACCTTGAATGAAGAGTCATACAAAGATAGCACCTTGATTATGCAGCTTCTTAGGGATAATCTCACCCTGTGGACCTCCGACATATCAGAGGAAGCAGGTGATGTAGTAATTATGACCAACTTACACAGCCTAGATTTTGTAATTCTTTGATTTTTTTTTAATGTTAGTTTTCCCCCTCCTTCTGTGTTTTAATGCCTTTCAATTTGTTATTCTTTTTTGTCTGTGTTTGTGCTTGTTTGGATTTTAGTAGGGTGAAAAGCCTTTAATCAGAACCGGGTAAGATCTATGATGCGTAATTTTCGTGATTTAATTTTGAGTGCATTACATGATAGAGATGCATGTAAAACGTAAACGTGTTGGCGATCATGCTGGCTGCTGGGATTTGGGAAATTTATATGTCAGTTTGGAAATATAAATGAAGCCATGGTTCTTTTCGAATAATTAATCAATGTTACGTGCAACTTTAGATTATAATTTCGATGTTCTTTGGTTTTCAACACCAGCAGTTGTTATGTTGGCATAATTTAGTGTAAAATGATTTAATTTATTATTTTGTGTGCATTGACAATATAAATAATGATCTAAATTGATTTGTTATCTCACGCGGCTTCAGCTAACTTTTTCTTCATTTTTAGTATTGGTTATGATACTCCATTCATATTTATCATCGTGAATGAAAAAGTGAGATTGTAAATGTATGCCTCTTCAATGAAATGGTTGAATAAGAACTGTACTTTGTGATGTGGCAATATGATCTTGATTTGTAAAATCAGTTTGATGTTCGCTTGCATTGATTAGATAATCTGGGTATGAATATTTATATATGACATTCATTTGTTTACTCTATATCAGTATCACAAACAATACTTGCCACTTTAAAGGAAGAAACTACTCCCAATTAAAGCTTCCTACATCCTGAGGTTATTGTTATTGAGGACAGTTCTTCATTCAATTCAAACTGCTGGCTTCCTTCCCACCTTCAAGTGAGGATAAAATATCACATGTTTTTTTGGCTTACACGCCAGGTTGAAAATTTCGCATTGGGCTCATAAAATTACATGCAAATTTGTGATAGGAAGCACCGGGACTCTTATTACACCTCATCACTTGAAACAAGAGGGGTCTTAGTGCCAGTCGTTTTGTTAAAGATGTAGATAATTAGAAATTTAGAATTGCATTGCACCTTCTCACCCCTCCAGCTAGAAAATAGATTAAAAAATCTTGGGTTCTGCCTCTGCTTTTGTGTTAGATAAACAAGTGCGAGAACTGAACTTTCTAATCCCTCTTGGTACCAATGGTACATTGTTTTGGTCAATCTTCAGAAGTCTCGACGAAAAGGAATCATCGCCTTTTAATGAAAGAACGTTTGGATTCTGTGTATTTGTAATTCATTACAGCTTCCTAAAGTTGAACCTTTTCTTGTAGTCTCTAAAACCGCTTTCTTGTTTACAGAAGAAGCGCAAAAATATGATGCTTCCACCAAAGCCGGAGAGGTAGTTCCCATCTTTTATAGATTGTTCGTGTTTGTTTTTCAAGGTTTCACATATGCTTGAATACACATATTTTTTGTTTCATTTCAGTGAAACTAATGGATGACTATAGGGCCTTCGACGTCTCGGAAGAATAGATGATATGCTTTGGAATGTTCACTTTAAGTATTAATAGATACTTGTTTTTATGGGTGTGATCTTTGTATGGATGGGTCACTCTGAGATTGTTGTGTTGTCTGTCATATTGTTGTGAAGCTATGCTGCCGATTTGATTTGGCCTAATAGGTGGTTTATTTTTAGTGACTACCTTAGCCTAAATAAGAAATTTGTTTGTGTCTGTGTGTGTTCAGGAATCTTGTCTACTTTGTCCTCATTTGTTGAACTTGATTTTCATAAATCCATCATTATTCCCCAAAACAATAACGGTTTTTGGGATTAAATGTTCGAATATAGATCAACAGAGAAATTTCTTATTGGCCCTTCCAATTTGAATTCAGTCTTTTAGATTCTTCTTGGACGTCACCCAGGCCCATAATATTCAAAACGCTTTAAGATAATAAACTAAACCAATGCCCAAAAATCTCTCGAGCTATTGATTCATTAAAGTGGTGAAAATAAAGTACTAATACAGCACTTGACGACAACCTTAAGACGCAAATCGCCATTCAACGTTGGATTCTTCCAACTGCATTTGGTTTCTAAGCAAGAAATACGTAATTTAAGCACTTACAGGTGGAAAAAATGTTTTTCCAACCATGAACCAAAATAAGATTCTTTTGGGGAACTATGTTGTGCAAGAAAACATAATTCTGGACATGAAAACAAGAAGCGTGCAATGATATGTTACAAGTGGTACGTAAGATAGTGAAGCAGAACTTCCTACTTCACGCTATACCGAGTCCCAGAACATAGCTACACCCAAAGAAGCTTAAAAATAAGTCACTATTCTAAATTCACCAGACCTATATATGCAGAGCTAACTGGAATAAACAAATACTTTCGAGATTGATCGCTGGCAAAACCAATATTTTCTGAGATTGATCCCCAGCCAATTGTCTGCTATTGCATTTACAAGTAACTTTCTGTTGCATCAAAAAAGAAACATCAAGAATCAGTTGTTAAACCAATAAAGATAATGTAGAGAATGTTTCGGTTGTGTTGTATGCACATCGCAACTCTACCTAGTTCACCGTACAACGTCAACAAATATATGAGATGACAAAACATAGTCAAACGAATCATGTTTGGATGAATCCTAACTCAAATATGCTTATGTTTGATAAAACAGAATTTGATTTATCACATTTAATGATCCAAAATATAAACATGTAGTAGGGACCTTTTACTGCCACCACAACCTAATAAAAAACTTGCAACTTTCAAATGCAAAAGACTTAACAGTAAGAGAATCCCAAAGACACGATATCAATGGCAACAGCAGAGTTGGGCGAGAAGAACAGGGGCTGTTAATATCAAATTTCATGTCTAAATTTCTTGATAGATTTGAGTTTTGTACCTCAAAAAAAACATTAAGCTGTCCATTTCTTGTAAATCATATGTGTCACCCCCACTTAGTAGTAACAGCACAAGCACCAATTCATATTCATCAATGGGCATGATATGTACCAAATATCAACACTCCACAGTCTACACTATTAGCAAGGAACATTGTTTTTACCATGCCGCAAATTTCTTTTTGACAAGAAACAGAATTCATTGACAAATACAATCTACAACGGATTCATAAGATATTTTTCCCATCAATAATTCGAAACTACATGATTAACAGCCGAAAAATCATTAGCAAAAACCGCTTCTCTTTCAAGAATCCGACATGATTCGAGATAGTGTGTGATTGAATACTTGGAACATAAACTTGAGCTTTAGTAAATCGGTAGGAGCTACAAAAAAAAAGGTTGAATGGAGGTTCTTTAAGACTTACTATGTGAATCGTTGCTCTTAACTCGCTTAAGCTTCTCGAGCTGGACCATGAAGACCTTCATTCTCTGGATCTCTAAATCCTTGGCAAATTGCATTCTTTGCTTCTCCAACTCCAAAATTTGCCTCTGCTTGGCCTCTTCCACTTTCTCATACATAGTTCCTAATCTCCCTATTGCCTCCGCTAACTTCCGGCACCCCTCCACCGCCGTTATCCCCTTCCTTTTGATCCCCAGCGCTGGCGGCTGACCACAACAATCATCAGAATCCTCATCATCCTCTTTAGCCTTCATTGCTGCCGCTGCTGCTGCCATTACTGAGAAATTCCTCTCAGTCAAGGTTGGAGGTCCGGAGCGCCTCGTCCTGGGACCTACCGGCACAGACCACGGGACCCTCAAAAGCTGACTCGGTTCCGGATCTTTTATAATGTGTGGGATCATGTCCGGTGAACTTTTACGGTAATGGGTCAACGTATCTGGTAGCCGCGGCGGAGATGGCGAGACATCCGACGACGGGGAAACTCGCCGGCGAAGGTTCCTTCTATGACCATTAGAGTTTCTGTCATTTACCTTGACGAAGGTGTCGCCGATGAGCGAGTCAAGGCTGTCGAAGTGGGGCCACGTGGAGGAGTATCGCCCCTTGGATTGGACGACCTTGGACTTCTCGATCTTGTACTTCTTCTTGATGGTGTCCACACGGTTCTTACACTGGACGTCGGTGCGGCGGAGCTTGAAGGAGGCGCCGTGGACGCTGTTGACGGCGTCGGCGACTTCCTGCCAGTGCTTCTGGCGGAGGTTTCCTCGGTTAAGAACCAGATAGTGGGACCCCCAGGCTTCAATGAGCGTTCGGCTAGCATCCTCCGACCAACAGTCCTCTCGGGTAGGAAAAACCGAGGTTCGTGTTGCCGGCTGTGGAAGTTCCGGTTTTGCCGGTGAGGGAGGGGAAGAATGGACGTTTTTGTCGTCGTCGGAGATTGGAGAGGTGGTGGCAGAGAGAGGAGGAGAAGGTGTACGTGATGGCGACATGTCGGCGGCGATCGGCGGAGTTAAATTTTTGGCCTACGAGAATTTAGAAAATCAGCTCGCGGCGAGCACCGGTAACGGGTAGGCGGGTATAGCCACTAGCCCAGGCCAAAAATTAAGGGCGTCGCCTTTCAATTTTTACTCTCCCCCCTAAAATTTTAATTTAATATGTATATAAATGCCTTTCATTCATACACACATATATAATATACACATAAATTTTACAATTTGGATATTACATTACATTTTTTGAAGTAAAAAAAAACACAATTTTGGTGTATAACAAAAACTTCTATGAAATTATTTCACAGTTCAATTTCGTGACATGAATTTTCGACTCAATCTGATTAATGAAAAAAATATTACTTTTTATATCAAAAGTATCGGAATTTTTTAAGAAATAAGTTTCAAATCAACACGTCTAACAAATATAAATCCGTGAGACGTCTCGCAAATGACAATTCCATTGTAGTTTCACTGAAATTCATAACAATCTTTATAGTGAGATACATAACAATTTGTTTAAATGAGTTGAAATAAGAAAACAATATTTTAAGCCTTGTGTACTCACTTTGGCGTGTTTGATATCATATCTATTTACTTCAAATACCATATAATTAATTACACCATATAAATTACTCGCTCTAATTGCACCAACCCTTCATTGTGAAAAATCTAAAAAAACATAAAAAAATATTAATAGGTTAAAAATCAAACATATTTCACTTTATGAAAAATTCAAACACATTTACTCACTCTGGTAGAAGGTTATAGCCGATTTTTTAAAACATAGAGTTTGAAATGCTATTAAGTTTATATATGGTGTTTTTTGTTGTTTTGTTTTCATTTTTACATGATTGTTGATGTAACTAGTCTTAAATGATTCATGTCTAACGATTTATATCATATACCAAACAGTAAGGGTGTTAAAATTAGACACGACTCACTAACTCGACACGATTAAACTCTAAAAAAATCAAGTTTGGGTTTGGGGTTTTCGAATTCGGGTCAGATCGAGTTGGACCCGATAGATGACCAGAAAAAATTGATTGGGTTGGTTTCGGGTCAACCTGGGTTGACCCTAGTTGATCCAAAAATTTATTGTTTTTTTTAAAAAATATAATTAATAAATATCGTCTACATTTTTATATATTGTATGTCTGAAAAAATATTTATTGTATATTTATATCATAAATTTTCATAATTTAATATTTATTTGCAATATTTTTTATTTTTTAAACAATTGTTTATTTGATTTAGTAAATATATTTTATTTTTCTACAATTAGACTTTCAAATTTAAATCATATATATAAGCGATATATTGTTATTATGTGTTTAAATTAAAATATTTTTTTTGAATTTTATTTAATTTTCTTTAAAAAAAAAATTTTTTAAAAATCGAAATCGGGTTGATTCAGGTTCGGGTTCGGGTTGAGTGTTTTTGCGTTGGCTCGGATTCTGTTGGGTTCAGGTTGATCAATTTTTGAATAGTACTATTGCTCAACCTGACCCAACCCACTTGAATTGACACCATTATCAAACAGTGTCGAGTAAGTTGTTCAATCTGCCACTCTGTTTTCTCCACATCTGCATGGAGCCTTGCTTATTGGTTCAAGAATTAATTCGTCCATCCATGCAATCAACGGGTTGAAGCAGATATTTGGATCAGAATCTAAGGACAAGTAAGTTGTAAATCTTTGATGATTCTTTTCCCTCGTATCTTTGGATTTTTGCCCACAAGGATGATAATGAATTTGAAGTGCACGTTTAGGTTGATGATGCTCGGGAAAATTTGGGGTAGAGTTAGTGTCGAATTTCTGATCTAGGAGCTTTCTTCTCCTCGCGGACGTGCCCAAGGTAGGTGATGACCGAGTTATGCGAATAATAACTGAGCTCTAAGGGCCGAGCTCCGAAATTCGGATTACTACACGCACTCAAACAACAACTTCGTGAATGGTATGTCGGAAGAGTTTTTCAACTTGATCATTCTGATGCTCAAGTCACAATGAAGTTCACGAAAGATAGATCACTCATAATACATAAGTACAAATAAAATGCGATATGAACTGAATGAACGAAAGAATACTTAAACTTGTGTATTTACTGGAGAAAAGTAATTAATCGTAGAACTTAAGAGTATGGTAAGACCAGACATGCACTCATGTTTATATGAAATGCTTAATTAACTATCACATTAAAGATTATATTATGTACTACGGCCTAAAAACCTACTTTATCATTGGTTTGACAGGTCAATTTTAGCCTACTCTTACGCGGCATGACATGGTAGCAGCCAACTTACTTTAGTTCCGAAACATAATTCGGCAAAGCTGCTGGCCGGATCATCACCAGTATCAAGAGGTTTTCTGCTGACCACTCGATATATCTGTGTTAGCACTTCTGCAAAGGCATTTTCATTTTCAACATTGTTTGATTTGAGAGCGGAAGTTTCCATATCAAAGACGTTGCATCTTCGGCAGAAACAGCTCGCGAATGACGCGAGTGAGCCTTATATATTTCCCACAAACATGATGACAATGCTTGAGTTCCTTCAGCCATCTCTCCACATTTTCAAATGTACCATGGCGTGTGACATCATAGACAAACAATGCATCAACAGCTCCTCGACAGTAAGCACTTTTTATTGCATGATACCTTCAGCAAACAGCAAAAAAGAGAGAATTAATTCAAACAGAAAGATATTGAGCAAATAACACAGCAAAAGAAAATACTTCACTAATCAAACAAGATAAGATGATATATAGTACTTCAGCCAAATTATTACAGATATTTAGAGTGCGAAGCATTGATACTGTTCTTGACCGGCATTGAAAATGAACAAGTTGCGAGTTAATCTGGAAAGCAAGTTGGATTCTCAAAACTGCTCTCTCACACATTTAACTATAATGTATATTTAATTTTATAGAATATGCTTAAATTTTAATATTTATAACTGAAAAATTCATATGGCTAAATCTCGTCATATTTAATTTTGTTGAATATTGTAACTAAACCGAAATTTCAAAACAAAACGTGTGTACATGCCCGGTCGCTAGTATATATTTTATCAACCAACACAATAATTGATTAGATCATTGCAATTTTTTTTAAAAAAAACCGAATAGACCATTATGATAGTATTTGTCACCCCTAAATGTTTAAGAAGATTTGTACAGTTCCAACATAGATATATATAGGTTGGACCAAATAGGGACAAAATGAACACGAACATTTTCTTCCAACTTTGTCCTTATGTGATACCAATATTATACTTTTGTTTTTAGTTTTTTTTTTTTAATTTCAACAAACATTTTATTTTTATTTTTTTATTTTCAGCAATTCAAACAACACTTTAGTATGTCGATAATTTGTCAAATTTCACTTTACTCCCTCGATAATTATAAAAAAAACTGTACGCACACGCACCGCGTATGCAGAATAACTAGTTCCAATAGAGCTCGGATTCTTGCCATGTCTTGTGCAACAAGTTTCAATGTTAATATTCTTTCTTTTTCTTATGATACTTATTGTGATGTAGTTAACTAATTTGCCACCGTATTCGTCTGGCATTGCTCAGAGCATTTGCTAAATGTAATTTATTTTTACCAATTACAAAAAATAAATCAGTGTACCATCCCAAATGAACATATATGGCGCCTAAAAAAAACAGGTATAGCAAGCAACCACCCGAGGTGTACCCCACAGGATTTTTCATGAGATGTTTAGAGTCCAAAAACTTCATGCACACATGGAGAGAGATGCAACAAAGACAGCTGCAAAATGATTGCAAAAAATATAAATAAATTATTTATCATCCTTTATTTCTTTTGTATTAACATATAAATAGTAGTCAGCCACTCCCCACTACAGACATATATATGGTACAACACATTGTTATATGCTAACATAAGAGAAAATATGGTTTAGGCTTGCTAAACTGCGGTGCATTCGAAGATCACTCTTTAGGTCTTTTACTCATCGTCTTGCGCTTGTTAACGTCCAGGTATTTCTTCCTTAACCGGATAGCATTAGGGGTAACCTGAATAGCGAAGACACGTGATTCTGATGGATTCATCTCAGTTTACCATTTTGCAAAGAGCTATAGCAAATAGCATGAATATGACATCGGTTTAGAATATAGACTGCAAGTGTTGGAAATCATCATGTGAGGGGCAAAGGTGAGGATCAAATTACACTATCAGCAGTAAGCTCCAATTTCCAAATTGTTCAGCATTAGGAGGCTCAGAAAAACAAAAACAAAGACCCCGCATAGTCGCATTAACAAAGACAATAGGATGAGAGATGTTTAAATATACTTACCTCAATGAGCTCATCGGAGGCAACATAGCCTATGGCTTCTTCCAGATTAATCTGCAACAAAAAATGCATAGGAATGACACAAAATCAATAGACCTGAATGTTTCTTGGTAAGGTGTCACGCCCCGGGCCCAAGTCCGCGCAGACGTGACTGTATAAACAACTACTTTGTATTTGTCTCCATTTTACGAAAAATGTTAATCCAATTTGTTATAAGAGTACACTGTAAGCTATTAAACATCCTTTTAAACCTCCAATTTTTATCCAACCACCAGATCTCTCGATCCACCAACATCAGAAATCTAGAGGTGCACAACACTTATTTCCCGTGTTCATGCTGTTTACCGTCCATGATACCAATTCGTCATGCCCCAAGCCAAAGCTTGAGCAAACCATTTTCGTAAAGAGGGGAAAGATGAAAAGTAGTTGGTAATAATAACCCATTGTGCAATCGCGCTTGTGCGGCCTAGGTCTAACATTCATGAATAAATAGCGTAATTCATTAAAGAGAGGATGGGAACAAAGAAAAAAAGGGACACAAATTCACTGATATTATTAATTCTATATACTCCAGTCTCAAATACCCTTAAAAATCAGCCATCAATGGTTGGATTAAATCTATAAAAAAGACAAAAGTAAGGCGCCAGTCCAAATAGGTTCATATTTCAATATATATATGAATTTTGATTGTGTCTCAAATCAATGCATGACTTTAAAACCACTCCAGCCTCTATTACATATACAAAATTTCACCGATATCATCAATTATATATACTCCATCCTCTAATACCCTTGAAAATCAGCCATTAAGGGTTGGATTTGATCTGTGTAAAGACGAAGACGAGGTGCCCGTCCAAATAGGTTTGTACGTCAATATATACACGAATTTTAATCGAATCTTCAAATCAACGCATGACTTCAGTTTTATTGACTCAGTTGAATCTAGTTCATTTCTTACCTTGTTTCTCGAAGTCCCACATAAAAAAAAGAGAAGACATTAGTAAAGGAATTGGATCCTCTGTACTTACAAGGCGAGGAGGAGTTAGCTTAACATTCTCATCCTTGCTAGCAGCGCGAATATTTGTTAGCTCCTTGGATCGAACTGGATTAACCTGTTAAGTAAAAAATTCAAGTTAACCACCTAGGTAAAGAAAATTTCATAGTAACAGCAAAATATGTTTTGCTTACATCAAGATCTGTATCTCGTGAATGTTCACCAATAATCATCCCATCATAAGTCTGCAACCATGAGAAATATAGGTCAAAATTTAACTGGATGTAGAGAATGATGAAAATGTTGAAATTTCATCTATAATTTTCTTTCCACATGTAAAACTAGAAATGTAATCATTACAACCTCCATCCCGGGCTTGACGAAAAGCATTCCACGAGCTTCCAAACCCATCAAAGCATGAGCAGTGATAGTTCCATATCCCATAGAGACCTGCCAAATAAGAAATAGATACGGATTCAATCATTTTTTGAAGCCTTCACCGGTCTGACCTTATGGAAATGAGTATGATCGTCTCAGATTTCAGAAATTACCACCATTGTGATAAGAAAAGAAGCACTTTTGCTGTGAAAATAAAATTAAGAAAGTGCTTGATAATGCGAAATAGACGGTCAGACTAAATGAGTTGCTTGGCTGACCATACTGTAGAGATACCGCATTTAAGAACTTGATGGAAAATACACCATGACCTCTATAGATTAATAGGTTTAGGACAATCTAAATTTTATTAAATAAAACAGGCATTAATTAATTGGTAAATATCAATCAAGTATGTACACTAAGAACTCATATGTATTCTGCTATTAAATTAATTAAATATTACCTAATCCACTAAAATGTAATAAAATTATGGGTTAACTACATCCACCTCCCAAGAGGTTTGTCATAATAACAAAAAAAACCCAACTATATATAAATGTTACATATACTTTAGATTTGAGAAAAATAACAAATAGATATGATAACTTCTAACAATACATACACCCCTCAAAGATTGGTATTTTTTTTACATTTAGCACCCTAAAAATGTAAGATAAATGCAAACCTAAGGGTGTAAAACGTAAGATAATACAAACTTGATGGAGATGTTTGCAATTTTAGAAATTATTGGATTTATTTGTTATGCTTCACATATCTCAAGGGGATAAATATAAGATTTAAATATAGCTGGATTTTTTTTTTTATAACTATGACAAATCTCGAAAGATGAAGATGTAATTATCCCTAAAAAAATTTTTTAAAAAAAGAACAAACCAAAACAACGAATAGATTAAAAAAATTATATTATTGGATATTTTTTCATAAATAATAAAAGATTAAATAATAAAGATCTAAATATACAGGACAATAAATCAATTTAAAGTTTTAATATAATTAAAAAGAATGTAATTATATCTAAATAATCAAAAAGTACATTTTCCAAATTATTAAGATATATTTTCCAACTGACATTCAAAATAATTTATAACATAATATATATCAATTATCTATTTATTTATGTATTTGATTTAGTAAATAATATTAATTTAAAATAAACAATATTTATTGATTTAATTATATATATTCGAACAAATTACACTGAAAATAATTACTATAAAAAAAATTCAATTTTTATAATATTTTCTAAATAAAATGGCTTTCCATCTAAAAGGCATTCAACAAGGACCGAAGACATGCGTTAAGTAATATGAGATTAATAAAGAGCCAATAACAATAAGTTAATACTTTAAGAAAATATGACATCAATAATTTTCATAATTTAGTAAGTTATTACGTGAATGATAGAGTTATATAGGTTCTTTTTCAAAAAATATCACCTCATCCGTTTATCGAAATTATTAAGTTTACCTTTTAGCCCTATGTTGGGACCGAAAAAAGTTAATATCTAATATAAGTAATTTATTGAGTTTATCAAGGGGATGCAGTATAGACAGAATTGCTTTTAAAAAAACATAAACAGCAATAAGGGCAGTATCTCGATACATCAATGAAAGGTGATGTGTTAACAAACCAGTACTCCTTTTCTGACATTTCCAAGAGGACCCCGGTGTTTCTCATAAACTGCATTAATATAATATTTGTCAAAAAGGAAACTCGTAAAAAAATGTGATAATTCAAATCTCTGGCACGGACAGTAATCAAACGTGATCTACCGATAGATCGAGGCAAGTATTGTTAAAGAAGCTAAAAACTAAGCCTTAACAAGTTAAAATTTGCATCAATTGAAGATATTCCACATATCCATATGTAACCAGATCCACATCCATAAACATAGATACCAACAGATTCCAATCATGCAGCAATCTTACGACATTCAATCAACGCCACATCCAAAGTAAGAACAAGCACAAGAACGGATTTGGACATGTGAACTGGCTGAGGTTCTCTTTTCTGTTCTCCCAACATGATATAGGAAAGTCATCCTGTATAGGCTACACTACATCAATCTCCCTCAGAAAACTTGTAAACCCCATCGCTGACAATCATACCTACATGTACCTATTTTGCGATTTCAAAATGGCTGCACCAACGTTTAGAATAACTATTTTACATATCATTACTACTCCCGTATAAAAAAATAAAAAGTGAATAAGAAAATTACATTTATACCCCTCAATTACTATTCCTTCTTGGCAAAAACTTGTGTGAGACGGTCTCACGGGTCGTATTTGTGAGACGGATCTCTTATTTGGGTTATCCATGAAAAAGTATTACTTTTTATGCTAAGAGTATTACTTTATATTGTGAATATGGGTAGGGTTGACCCGTCTCACAGATTAAAATCCGTGAGACGGTCTCACGTGAGACCCACTCATCCTTCTTTTCCTTTTTCCGTTCTTTATCTTCTGTCAAAACCTAACCCACCCCTGCCCATAACCCTAACCTGTCATCTGATCCCAGGTGTATACAAACTTCAAGAAAACTTAGAAGATGTGATTTATAAGCAGCAAATCTTCTTTCTACCCCCCCAGTTCAAGACACCTTTTCAAGTACAATTTTTCTTTCCACTTGAAGTTCTTTCTTTTTGTAATGCAGGTCATCTAAGAACTGCATACACGCCCCCCAAAAAAAACAAAGTAAACTAATATAAGGAAAAAATAGAGTTAATATAACTGGAGCATGAAATTTACAAAACATTAAATGATGGCTCATAAGACAGTCCAACACAAAATGGTGGGCTAGGCTTTGTTATCATGATAAGATTGAGATTTGAGTCTAACTCAATCCTAAAACTTAGCTCAACGGAGGAGGATTGTTCAAGTCCATATATAAAACTTCCAAGGACTTAAACCAACTGACATGTCAAGTTTAAATATACGAAACTTCCAGCCAAAAAGTCCTTTAATTCAAAGGAAAAGGGAAAATATGAAAATAGAGGAGTACACATAAGATAAACCACCATCACCCTGAAAGAAATCCAAATCACAGAATGAAAAGTCTTAAAGACAGGAAGGCATACTCAGAAATGCACGGTGCATGAATCCAGTGCCTCTTGTATCACTGTTGAAAACACTTCTGTAGCCAACCAACCCCCTGTAGTTAACCAGACAAAAAGAAAGCAAATATTCAAAAGACCGAAAATTCTATCCAGTCTTTTAAAATCATGGACAGAAAAATGCAGGAATATAAAAGAAATCGCAGGCAGAAGAACATCTGAGAGATTGCAAACTTAAAAAAAAAACCCTAGAACTCAAAAGATGAAAGAGGAAAGTAAAACAAAGAAAGAACGAAATGAATTTAAAAATAAAACCAACAAGTGTTTGAAAAACAAACAAATATCATAACAGAGTTATAAAGTGGTGTATGCCTTGAAGGACAAGTCAGACAAACTCTAGTCCTACCAACATGGCCACGGACTGGACCCATGTCAGTAATCTCTCCTCGCCGATGAGAAAGAGCTTCCATAACTAAACCTACATGCTCTTCGTTTACCTGGCAATAAAAAGTGGTTCACAAGTCAGATATTAAGCTATGAAAGACAAGGAAGCCTATGAATCAAGAATCACACAGCTATGACCTCAATGGTCACTTCTTCAATTGGCTCCAGCTTTTGTCCTTTTTCCATCTTATACCTAATTAGAAACAGATATTATCAAAAGACGAAAAATATCACTTGAACAAGCTTTTTGTTTGAAAAAAATATATGATTATTCTTTATACTTCAAAATCACACGTTCAAGGCTAATTAGCCTTCAATGGCATTTTCTAATAGACACTGAACCATATAATATTTGCTTGATTTGATCAATGTTGGGAATATATTACATATAACCACTTCATTAGAAAGGCACATCTGGTAGCTTGATATTTAGAAATTTTTTCATGGTTGGCCCTATATGCCGAGATAGGTGACATTTTAATCATTTACATTTGAAATTATCAATTTTAGTCTCATAAACATTCTGTACCAATCATAGTTGTCAAAAGCGCAAGGCGCATTAAAGCGCTCAGATGTCATGGGTTTAAATCACAAAGCGAAGCGCATTCCGTAAAGCGCAATGAATAAAATATTCTAAGAAGATAAAAAAAATCAATTTATTTTAAAAAATATGAAACATTAGAAATCAAATATTAAATCATATATCATTTTCATCTTCCAAGTATCAAATATTAAAATGTGAGGGCAAAAGACAGAGGAGACATGGGACATAGAAAACATTTTCCATGCACTATTTTTTAATAAATAGAGGAGAAATAATACTTTTAGTGTGCGATTACTCGTCTGTCAGAATTGTTTTTTAAAAAAACATTTTTTCTATGAAGTGCAAAAAAGCGCTCGCCTCATGGAAGCCGTGCGCTTTGACACTCAAAATTTCGGATAAACGAAAATAATAAATTAAACAATGAATTACATAACCTTGAAATTTAGGAAAAAATAAGTTTAAGCCTATGATTATTACCTGATGATCAATTTCAGGCATTAATTAAAAGTTATAAATCAATAAATTTCGGAGGGACGGTTAAAAGATTTTGGCTAGAAGAACAAGAATCAATTATTGCGTTATAATACGTGGCTAATTTGATAATCATAAGTAAAAGACAAAAACTGTCACACCCTTGAACCATAGAACATAAATGACAGTTAACCAATTTTTTGATAGAAGAGTCAGTGAGCATTTATTGAACTGAAAACCCGCATACCAACTTGCTTTACAATAAAAAAAAAAGTACAAAATAAAAACAGGTAAAATGATCAAGGTGTTCCTTAAAGAATTGGTAAGCAAAAAGTGCATGGTTGAAACTCTGACAAGAAAACATTTTAATTGAACAAATTGACAAGCATATTGTTTAACCAGATGACACACGTATAAAACTCTGGCTATAAGCATCAATTATATCATTTTAGTCACATGTCGCAGCTATAGGAAAACATCCCATGCCCACCCCTACCCCTTAACACTTCATAAAAACATAACTAAGCTTCTTAACGCATTGCTTTGCAAGAGAAAATCATTCCAATAGACTGAAGTGGAGAAATTTAGATGTTTCTCCAGAAGCATCATAAAGGGTTCCCCAATCCCCAAGTACCTCCCTAAATTGGTTTTAATAAAAATTTGCATATAAAGCAGCAGCTATATAATTATAAATATAAATCAATCAATTAGATAACTGTTAAAAGACGAGAAGAAAAAGCATGAAATAATAGTTGAAGACAAGAAACTCACATGACTTTCGGGGGTGAGACAGAGAGCTCAAATTTTTCACGTCTCATGTTCTCGATTAGAATACCTGTTTAAATAGTTGATAGAAATACAAACTTAGGGGACTAAATGATATGCAAAGAGAAATAATTGCAACTGGCAACATCCAGAGTCATGCGTTTGAAAATATTATTGTATGTGAGTAAGAGCAAATAATTCATTTAGAAATATCTCAACAAAAGAACTCACCCAATTGCAGCTCTCCCCTGCCCTGAACTTCATATGAATCCGACATGCCAGGGAGAACATTTATTGCAAGATTTCTTTCAGCTTCAGCCTTTAGCCGATCACCAATTTGCCTTCCAGTCAGCTTTTTACAAGAGGATAATTGCATATTCAGCACATTTATTGCCAAATGAATCCAAGGATCGGGGTGAAAAGAAATCGTGTCAGCTCGTCAAATCCATTTGAATAATATTTGCTTTGTGTACAAAATTATCAAACTCAAACCGAATTATAACATGTTAGGATCAATTTCAAGCCAGATTCGAGCCAAATTTTTTTTCGTTCAATAGCTCGTGAGCTGGTCGCAAACTTTAATTAACCAATGTTTTTATAGTTTTATGGTAAAATACTTTATATTGCAAATGTAAACCAACTCTATGTATATCGCAAATGTCAACCAACTCTATGGGAACTAAGAAGTTATCTAATCCTAAATTTCTTGTCTCCGATGCAGCCACCCTATCTGGATTCTTGCTGCTCAATCCCTAGAAAAGCTAGCTAAATTTCTTTAACTCTGTATATCCATTTGTATCCCCTACATTCAACCGATACCAAACTTTAATGAAAATCTTATTTGCTTTAAAATATCACGACGAACAAGTTCCATGCTTTCAGAAACTAAATCCACTATTTCCAAAATCCATGGACTGCAGTAAAGCCTTAAGCACTACCGGATCCCATAGATCTAAAAATCACCATATGGTAGCGGAACATGTAAATTTGCAGATCTTTTTTTTTTAATCAGAAACTAAGATTTATTATAATATTAAACGAGTATACAAATTTAATGGATGAGCAGTCCACATTGCACAATATCAAAGTTCACACTCGACAATAGAACTCCTATAGAACTCTATCACGAATTTGCTAACAATAAAGAAAACTCCAATCTCTAACAATGTCCGAGACCGTCATATGCTGAAACTGTGGTAAAACGATCGTCCAACTAGCCACTCTGAATTTGATCTTCTCCCATAGATCTTCCCACGAGTCATCTCTATCCCTGAAGATTCTATTGTTGCGCTCCATCCAGATTGACCAAAAGATGCAATGGACAACTATGTACCAAAATTTATGAAGTCCCTTCCCCTTTAGGAATCCCGGTTCCATGAGAAACATGTCTTTCGATCCGCTTGGGATCTTGGAGAAGCAATCTAAGTTTCTTTTTTGCAAATTTCAGTATTTTGTCCTTTTCCTTTCACTCACTTTGTTCTACCACAAATAGGAAATCTTCTAGGCGCACTATAGGAAGTTCAAACTCTAATTTAGCTTGAGTCCGCTAAAAATGGTCCAAAACATGAAACTTAAGCTAATATTCTGCTAAATTTTGTTCATTTGCATGCCTACAAAGGACTAAAAGCAGACAAGTAACATATTATACAGAAAAAAAGACTCTGATATTCTTTTTATGAGGATAAACTCTATAGTATTAAAAACGTCCATTAGGGCAGCATAAAAAAAGAGTTAAGAAGGAAGAAGTAGAAAAGAATGTTTTGTCCCAAATCATGCGTCACAATTGAACGAGTAGTAGAAAATAGTGTGAAATATTTTTTCCCACATCAGTATCTTGTAAAGACAAATATCACATGAAACTGTCAAGTAAAACATGTAACAAAAGATACAAGACAACAAAAAATATGGCACTTACATAAGTACCTTCTCGACCAGCCAACGGTGAATCATTCACACCAAAAGTCATGGAAATGGTTGGAGGATCAAGCTCAACATTAGGCAAAGCAGTCATGACCTACCAGAAACCTAAGAACGTCAATTTAAAATTCATGTAAAAATGTTGACAGTCTAGTATTTACTAGTTGCAGTACGACGGCCTCTCATCCTCACAAGTACATTTTTATCACAATAAATGAATAAATTTTCTTAAAAAGAGGTAAATAGGAAAGTGGCTGAGCCAAAAAAGAAATGTGAAAAATTAATGCTCAAGAATTCAAAACAAACAATTGGGAAGGGTTCTATGTACCTCAACATTTGCAATTGTATGCCCTATAGCCGGACTAGCTAACCCGGCCATAGACACTATATCACCAGCACCAGCTCTATCAATAGAAATAATGTTGGTGCCCTTCTTTTTCATCAGTTTCACAACCTGAAAAATATCAAACAAGTATTGACGCGCATAACCATTGACAATAATTAAGGTCGTCATTAATAAATTATTAGTTCACAACAGCCATAGCAGAAGAAGTCTATTAATAACCATTTTTTCCCTCCAAAATAACATTTTTAATAATGGTAATTCCCAAATACCAATCAATAATATCAATACTAACAAGAACTCATACATAAATCCATCAATCCTTCATTTTGATACCTTATATGCATATATTGCATACAAATAGATCATTTAATATCAAGAACTGTGTGAAAGTTTAGGAACTGGACATTCTTCCACTGTGCTACTATTTTCTCTTGTTCATATTGGCTTCCTTGTCCAAGGGTTACTTTTGTCAACTAAAAAAGTTATTTTGACTACTTGTTCTAATTATTCTCAAGATAAAACGCTGATTGGCCATGTTTTAAGGTTCACTCAACTCCTAGCCTGATAAAATGTTTTTTAACTCCGAAGTAAGCATAATGACCATTGCTTGAAGTGAATCAAGTTAGAATACTTTTACAAGGCCCAATATAAATTTGTATCAATGACAAGCAGCAGATTACAAACTGTGACTGTCAAAGTACTGGAAATTTTGATGTTTTCATTATGTCTAATTTTTTTATAATTTAATTTGAATTTTTATTGTGTTAAATTAAGATTATGTTTTAGAATCAATTTTTAATGATATATGTCAGATATAGTAAATATTGTTATTGCTATATTTTGTTAATACATATTAAACACTATTACATTTTCTTAATAATAAATTATTTCTAGAAAATTTATTCTCACCCCCCTAATAAAAATGTCTAGCTCCGCCCTGGTGATTGTGTTGGTTATGACATCCATCTCCATGCAATCATGTCAACAGCTCACAGATAAGTTCAATAGATCTATCTTTTCCTATACACTTTCCAACCACCTAACCAATGGGAGAGGTTTTGACAGGCATTGTATTAATACTTGCCTCATATTAGATCGCAGGAAAAGTGTGAAGAAACTCGTTAGAAAATGCAATTGATTTTCTAGCAACTTAAGCTAATCACTCTGCAGATTGAGCACAAATACAAAATGACTGCTAGCGGAGTTAAAGTTGAACTTGCAATATATTTAAAGGTTCAGGGTGGTATACAAAATAGTATAGGAGACTTCCACAAGCATGAAAACCAGAAGGTAGTTGCTTTGTGGGACACGGTATTTTTGTGCGGGAGCCATGATTCGAACTGAGGGAGAAAATACTGAGCGCACAGGGACCATTTCCCAAACCAATAGAAGCCACTTCTAAACATGGCCGATTTAGTCGGCTAAGCCATGATGAGGTTCTTGCAATCTGAAGGATCCCACATTGAATTGTTGCCTAGATATGAATTACTTTTTAAGAATGCAATTCAATGTCTAGCAAATTAAGATAACTATGATTGCAAATTAAGGATGAATACGCAAAAACTGCTAGTGGAGCTAATAATTTAAAGTCACATTTGCGTGAGCCGGTGAGCATGGAATGTGACAAAGACATTCCTAAAGCTTCTAAACATAATTTTACAGAATCCGATGGTGAATATTTGTTATAAAGGGTAACCACATGGATGTAGTAGTTGTTAAACTACCTTCTCATCCTGGCAAGGCCTGATATTCACAAAGAAGTACATAGTTTAGCGCACATATCAGGAATCTCCCAATCTGGTGTAGCTATACAGCTTCGAAAATAAATAGACAACAATTTGACTGGGCAGGGTAGGATTACTATTTAGTAAGACAAATTATTAATGGGTGGAGACACAATTAGACTCTAGCAGATTATGTCATTGTAGATCTCTGTAAGAGTGTTTTTCACCTTTCTTCATGCACATCACATTCTTGGACAAACAAGGCGCGTGGTTCACTTTAACAACCTCAGAATAAGGAGCAGAACTGATGAGCTTTTGATCCATGACCACAAGATTCAGAAGCGTTTACCAAGAGAACTTGTGTTTTCAATATAATTACAAACTTCTTGACAATTGTGATGTCTAAAAGAGATTTGTCCTAGTTTAGGGAATCCATGTATGAAAATCTACCTTAGCTCATGACCGAGTTCCAAATAAAGGCATGAGGAACTTTCCAAGGCTTTTTTCAGTCCAGATAATTACTATACTTCATATGGGGTTACTTTGCAGAATTATGTCTTGTCTACGAAAGAAAAGGTAACTCCAGTAGCACTCTCTCTAATTTAAATTCCTTTTTATTCTTTTTCATCTCCAAATATGCGCATATGTTGTAGCACAAAGCTAAGTAAAGTAAAATTAGGATTGCTCTTACAAGAAGTCAGTAGAATGACATGGACCACTGGCTTGTAAATAACTTAGTATCCAGTCTCACATAAAACTTTAACAAGATTCTACAAGATCCATGAAATCAGGCATATGAACAAGATAGGACGATAGGTAGATAGGTAAAATTAGGAGCAAAGTACAAGGCTACAAACCTTCCCTTCTTCAATTTTGGCAATTCCTGAATCTGTTTTATGAAGTCCGTGTACTTTATCACCAACATGGAGAATCCCGGAGGAGATACGACCCGTCAAAATTCGTCCAACATAATTATCTCTTTCCATCATTGACACCTGAAAGGAACTGTTAACCATCTTCCTTAATGTTTCTCAGTAAAAGTGCAAATCCACAATAGAAACCAATTTGCATATTCTGAAACGATAAGTTAACTAAGGCAAAGGAAAATTTTAAAATAAAGTAAGCAAACACTAGGTAGATACCCAGAACAAAAGAGAAGTCGAGAGAATAATATTTCTTTGGAATAGGTTTGTCGAACCCCTTCCCAAATCTCCTTTGATGTAAACAGAAACATGAAGGTGTCACTGATTTCAGGATTCATTGTAATGACTTTAATTCTTATTTTGAATGAAGTATTAATTAAGATATGATTAAAGGGTTGCAAATTAAGGAATTGATAATTCGGGATCAAGCTGTTGGGATCCACCGAATTTAAAATGGACAACCCAATCTACTTCAAATTACATTATCCCGAGAAATCCAACTAGACAAATGAGATTCTGACACGTGGCAGATTAGATTGATTCGGATTTTCTGAACTAGTCCGGATGCAACCTATAAATGGAAGCTGATTTCTTTTGTTTCCTACACCGCTTCCTTCAGACAGAGTTCTAGCCATATACCTTAGGTTTTCTAGTCAGTTTCCAGGGCACGTTGGTGTCTGGAAGTTTTGGAGCTAGTGTCGACTCGAGGAGGGGTCGGTGAACTGAGAGCGAGACATCATCAACGGGATGACGACAGACGCAGGTATAATCCTAAAGTCTTAAATAGTGATTTACGGATCATTAGGGATAACTTTGTAGTATGTTCGGTAATTCAGGATCTGGTTTGTTAGTTATTTCATTATGTTGGTATTGTCTAGGTTCAAAGGACTAAGCTTTCTGTCATATTATTTTAGTGAGGTACGTGATGTACTGACTGAAATATCCAAGCATAGTATACACACTTATATGCTGCATATTTATCTGTTGCATGATACATGTTTTACTGCTTTGACATATTATGTATTACATATCACGTTGAGCCTGGTATCTTTTGAGATATACCTCGTTTGTTGGGACCGCTAACCCCTATTCTGTATTGTGGACAATGGGGCATCGAGAGCTACAGTGTCCTACGGGACCCGCGGGCTCTGATGACCTGGACATTGCAGGTCCACTTCTTGATGATGAGTGTAAAAGCCAAAACATGCCTAGGGCGGATCAGAGACGACACACACAGGCGCCTCTAGACTGAGCATGAGATTCTTGATTTGATCCTTGATATTCGAGCATATTGCATTTCGCATGCAACATATCAGTTTGTATACTCGTACATTCTCGTATTGGGCGATTGTCGCGTCCTTGTTTTTCATCCTGGGCACCCCATTCCACGGGGCAGGTCTCAGGTTGGACGGTTCGGACGGCCAGAGCAGTGGCTAGAGAAGTTGGGTTTTCGGTGGCGATCCAGTAGAGGTTTTATTTGGTTTATCATATCCTCGTTCTGTATTATGTTTTCGATAAAGTTGTACAAATGTTTAAGACTGTTGTTATTGTTCTGTTTTCGTTTGGGTTGTAAGATAATTAAGTTATTTGGTTTCCGTTGTTTAATTGTTGTTATTAAGTTTTAATTTTGCATGCTAATTAGTTTGTTTAGTAGTGGCTCGGGTAAGGGCACTACATTCATGGAATTCCAAAGCCACGACATGATCACGGAATCTGCTTCATCCCGTAGACCAAAGCTTGGGTCTCCTTTCTTCAGTTCTGTACCAGTGAAATGGCTCAATTTTCCTTTACCTTTTAAATATGTTCAGACAAATTGAGACTATTTGAGGTAGTTCTTCCCATTCATTCTGTATGCAGCTTGTATAGACTGAAGATATCCCCAGAAATTTGTTGGGTAATTATTTCTTTGGATTTTCCCGACATCTTGATGGATGTAGCTTGCGACATGTTCGATGGGGACTGGAAAGGAAAAAATTGGAGGATAGTGACAAAAGCCCGAGAGGAAACCGAGAAGTGAAGAAATAGCCCGATCTTTAAAGAAATTTTTCGTAGAAGTGATAGCCTAACAATCAGTAAACCCTAAGGTGATAGCCTAACAATCAGTAAACCCTAAGGCTTTGATACCATGTTAGATTGAGAGGATATAATATTTATTATATATGTCTTTGAATAAGGCCAACGCCTCCATTTATACAAGAATGAACACTAATCTCTAGCCTTGACTACGGTAAACGGATAAAGAAAAAATAAATCTCCTATACAATTGACAAGACTAATTACCACTAGTTACAAAATAATTCTATGAAGTCAATAATATACATTCCTAATTTATTACATTTAAAATACTTCCCTTATTTTCCAACAAGAAACATAGGATTCATAACTTGTTAGAAATCTGGAATCTGAAGCCAGCAGGCTTTTCTTTTTCAAGGATTTATCAACATCAAAAACAAATCAATAATGATGCAACAAATTAATTCCAGAGAGTGCATCTTTCAGAAGAAAAGATGCTAAATAGAGACCCTAACTAACCAGCATCTGAAAGGGTGCATCAAGGCTAGCACTTGGAGGAGGAACGTATCTTATGATTGCATCAAGCAAGTCAGACATATTCTTGGCATCATCAGTGGGACATTTTGTATAGGTGGATGAAGCCCATCCTTCTTTTGCAGATGCATACAGAACAGGAAACTCTAATTGCGCCTCTGAGGAAATCGTACCAAGCAAATGAAAAATACTGGTTGCACAATCATTGTTAAAAAATGGCAATCAAAATCAAGAAAATTACTAAAAATTTAGCAATATGATAATCACCTGTAGCACCAAGATTAGCAAAAAGGTCAAACACCAAACTTTCGACTTCATTGCACCTCTCCTCGGTCACTATAATGTGTGAAAAGCAAGTTTAAAATTTTTTCAAAATTTTAAAATATAAGAAATCATGTTTTATTCATGAAGAAGATGGATTCTCTAATTATTAACAATTTAGATATTCCTATATATTTTCAATACCCCAGTGAACATAAGTATGTGTCTTAAATCTTGATCATTTCAACTAATTCCAAATATTTTTTTAGCACTGACGTGCTTGAAGAGAATGTAAACACCATGACAAGTTTTACCAACCCACAAGACAGAATACATTGTACCTGAGGGTCGATCTACTTTATTTAGAAGAAGTATAGGACGTAGACCATATTTTAAAGCCTTTGCAAGAACAAACTTAGTTTGTGCAAGGGGGCCTTCACCAGCATCAACAACTAAAACTGCTCCCTCAACCATGCCCACAACCCGCTCAACCTATGACATAATAGATAATGAATGATAAAAAGTTAACTTATAGCAAAAGGAAAGATGAGACAAGGCATCACTTCAAGCTCCAAGTATTATTTCTAAGGAATGACTGACAAGTCCATAAAACTGTTATTATTCAGCAAGAGTAATAATGAGCCAAGCAAGGTGAACTTATGTGTGACATCTAACTTTTAGAATAATGAAAATGGCACTGTTTAGTTCATTAAGAAACAGAAAATTTAGATTTGGTGTTATATGGGTCAGAATTTCAGAAGGTTGCAATGGTGATATTAGTTCTGCTAATTGATTGACTGAATGAGGGAACATTGCAATACTGAAAGGATTAAAATTATCAAGGGGGAGAAATTATTTTAATTGGTCCAATCCAGCTTAAAATTTACACTCTATTTATGAAACTATTTTTTTCACGTCTTCACCAAGAGTTGTATCATGAAACATTTTTCCATGGTAATTTGACTGCTTCACATTTTTCTATGAGGTTTAGGCCCATTTTATAAATATTTGATACAAATCACTCGGCAAAGACAAAGGGAATCTGAATATTGATACACATAGATAATTTATTTGCCAATATTTTGAAACTGAAAATTTAACCAGCTAATTATCAGTGCCAAACCCACATATACTTGCTATATATCAAAGTGACTATTTCAATCACAACGTCATGGGATTGTATATTGCCCATTACTGACAGCTGCAGCAAAATTGAAAAATAAATTCTAGCCAACATCTCTCATTTTCCCCATTCCTAAGAAAATGGAACAACAAATTTATAAGTAAAAATTTAAAGAAACGAATTTTTATCAGTGCCATGTAGCTGAAGCAGAGATACTTTGAACCAATTAACATCATTAAAACAAAAATGATGATACATAATTTCTAAGCTCTTCGACGATATCATTATGTTTAAAGTGTGGTGTTAAGGAGTCTTAATAGCATACTTCACCACCAAAATCTGCATGTCCAGGTGTGTCAACCATATTCAGTTCATTCTCTTTCCACGAAATAGATGTAACCTGCATATGATTATGATGATAAACATAGTAAATGAAAAGCTATCAAGAATCCAACAATAAAAAATATAGAAGAATAACGTTAAAGGAAGCCACATATTTCCCATATCATAAAGTGAAAATGTAATCTTCAACTGGTTAATGTTATGTTACTTAAAATTATATTGCGCAAGAAATATTCATGAATCTACAATTCGAAGTCCTGTTAATTCGCCCTTCAGAAAACCAATTCGTATTGCAATAGGCAATATATACAGGATGATAGAAACAATAATTTGTACTTTTTCACCAAGTAATAGTAGACTATGCATGAATTTACATCATTATGCAGATGGCTCAGAAAAAGATACCTTGCACAAGCTTTCATCAATCTACTACCAACCACATGGCAGCAGCCGTAAGCCCGGCCTTTTTTTCATCACAGCCGATGGAATCTCAACATATGGATTCAACAATGTAATTCAACAGTAAAAAGACCGCATCTTAAAAAGAAACTTCAGAAGATGATATGGACTAATGAACTTCATTACCCTGAGGTGAAGGATAATAAGAACTAATAATGGTAGAAAAACTAGGATAAGGATATTACACCTAAGTCCGTACCAACAATACCAATTAAATAAAACTGCTTAAACCCCGAAAACTCCAAATCACCCCTCAATAACAGGAGCATGCACAAACTAAAACCTTAACAAGGTAATAAAGTACATTCGAAATGAAATTCAAGTAATATTCAAAAAAAGCATCAAGTACAAATAAAAACTAATTCCTTCACATAATCACAATCACAAAACACGAAATCGGGAAAATACTAAAGCACCTTCGACGCAATGGTGATTCCACGCTCTCGTTCGAGGGTGATAGAATCCAGGGCCCGTTCATGGGGGACATCGGCGCCACATTGCCGTAGGAGCCGGTCCATGAGTGTGGTCTTCCCGTGGTCAACATGCGCTATAACGGCTACATTTCGCAGCCGAGAAGGATCCAAATCACCGCTTCCAGCGGCCTCATGCGATGATGAGGCGACAGAGGCGGCGGCGGCGACCTGTGAGAAGGGCCGAGTGAAGCCCAAAGCCCGTGAAAACCCATGGGGCTGGAAGTAATTGGAGCAGGATTTCCTGCTGGTAGATGAGAATAGAGAGCGGAACAATGGACCGACCATAACGGATTACGTAATGGCTACCAGCTGAAGAGCTCGAGGAAGGGGGGAGACCCGGTGCTGTTATGAGATAACACTGGGGTTTAGGGTTCACGTGGATTTCCATTTTTTATTTTTTAAAAAAATGTTTTTATTTACGTTTTAGGGCTTACGTGGATTTCCAGTTTATTCATTTTTTTTTTTTGGTTGAAAAGCTTGAGGAACTCGCTAACTGGTCCGTCGTTGGCAGTAGTCGATACAATATTGATAAAAAAAAGAGTCCAATATATATGGTTTACGATAACTTTATAACAATATCAAAATATAATAAACTTGTACCAAAGATTTATAGCTACATGAGATTGAAATTGTAGCTCAATGGTTTCACCCTCTTCCGGATTATCCGGTTCCTCGGGTTCGATCCTTCCTCACCGCGTGTGTTGTAATCAAAAAAAAAATTATAGTTACACTGTTTGTGAGATGGGCCCTCAATTTTAACCATCAACGAGTTCATCAACTTGAATGTTATTGATCCGTCTATTTTAAATTTAGCATGTCATTGAAAATTTATTTTTTAAGAAAAATATAAGACAAAACCAAAAAAGTCATATTCCTGAAAATTCAAAATTAGGTTAAAAAAAAACATTAATTCTTTACATCTTTTATCATATGTTAATACTTTTTTTTATTGAATAGTTTTAGTGAGACAATCTCATTTATTTATATCTGTGAAACGGGTCGATCTAATTTATATTTAAAGTCAAAAGTAATATTTTGACATTAGAAATAATATATTTATATAAATCGGTCTGTGAAACGGTCTCATAAGAATTTTTGCAATATTTTTAAATTTTTTTTCTAAACCATTACAAACTATAAATAAAATATATTTTTATCTATTACTATTATTAATAATCTGGATAATAATCATTCTAACTTCTGTAGGCTTTCCAGTAATAGGAATATCCGCGAGAACTCTTACCCATATCTTTGATGTTTGATCAAGGTTTTTTTAAATTTTATGGTTTCAAATTGAAATATGACTCCTCATTAATTTTTACAATTACGATATTGCTCATATTTGAACGTAAATCAAATTAATTACAAAAAAGAATGCACAAGCATGCGCGAGTACACGGGCATGAATAACAAGCGGATGACAATCTATTGCACTAACATCTCTTAACATTGAACCAAGTGGACAACATTCCGGGGGTATCGGAGAATTAAACTGTCAAAACTTATTAAAAAATATTAACTCGTTTAGAGTAATAATAATTAATGGTATGTATCTAAATTTATTGATTTTTTTCATCAACGTATCCTTTACAAAGTACAACGTTGTATATAAACGAGAAGATAAAGGCATAAAGCTAAGCAAATTTAGAACAACTAAGAGCTGCCTTCCCATAACGTGCTTTCCATGGATTTGGAATCCATTGGATTATATTTGCCTGTAATTAAATATATAAAAACATTATTATAATCATAAACTTTAATTTATTGACAACAAAAAAAAACATTAATGATTATTATAAATCGTATACCTGTAACGAAGTACTGCTGGTTGAAAGCATTCGGCAGATATTGTTGAGGAAGAATCAAAGAAGAGTCATTCTGTTTTTCGGGTCTTATAAATTTGTTCGAATCTTGAATATTATGTGCAGAATCATTATAGCTGAAGGGGTAAAAATCCATCACAGAATTCCCGTTTATGTGAATATTATTCATAGAACTATTATTATCGACGTTGTTGTCGCTCGCAACCTTGTTATTATTCCATCCCGTTAGCCCTTGCGTTGGTTTGTAAACTAAACTCCCTTGAGTACTGATGGGGAGTTGGCGAAATTGGTTTTTGTATAGCCTAAGCTCTTCACATACTCTTCGGTAGTCGGCGTAGGGGCCAAGCACAGGGTCTTTTTGCCTGCACAAGGCTTCCCATACGAGTGAATCCACGGCTATCTTCCGATCTTCCTCCTTGAGATTCGTCACGATTTTCGTCACATTACTCACGCCAAATACCTTGTGAACGGCCTGGAATTCAAGGGCTTTAGTCGATGGGAAAAATGGTGCCAATATACACTTGTCAGTGCATTTCTTCCTCTGATGCTTGCACGATGAGCATGCAGATGTTGTGTTTGTAGTTCTTTGCATGATTATCACTACATAAAATTGATCCCTAAAAAATAAAATTTTAATAAGGTTTCATATATATATGTGAGAAAGATTAATGATGTAATAAGGAATCTAATTAATAAAAAAAAATTTGCAACGCATTTAAATACTTGTTAGTTTGGATAAAGAATGAAAAGAGTGCCAATATAGATATAAGGCATAACAAGTAGAAGACTGGTAGTGGTCCAGAAATTGTTTAATAGAGAGCATGAAAAGATAGTCAATTCATTAAAGCTAAACTTCTTTTTCTTAGTTGTAGGTAACTCACATGAAGAGCAACCAATTGAAGTTTTAAATTATATGAGTTGTGGCCTTGATTTATTAAATTTTTGTTGAATCTATATCAATATCAATATCAATGTATTTGGATTTAAGAAATAAGCATTTTAAACTTTTTATATATACGGGAAAATAATTACATTTTTGGTCATGCAATGTGCACTTTTTTCTCGTTGGTCTTGGTAACAATGAATTTGCATTTTTAGTCATGCATTTAACTTATATTTTTTCCATTTTTGGACATGTTAAGGTGAATTTACATTTTTAGTCATGTAATTTATATTTTTTTTCTATTTTTGGTCCCGCTGATGGTGAATTTACATTTTTATTCATGTAACTTTTTTTTTTTTTATGGACGTGGATGTTGACATAGATTTTTGGAAGAAAAGTTACATATCTGTCATGATTTTTTAGAATATTATTTGGTAAGAAACTCGACAGACTCCGGTTAAAAAAATGACCAAAAATTAAAAAAAAAAACATCAAAGTTACATGACTACAATTGCAAATACACTTTAACTGAACAAAAAAATAAACAAACATGTAAGTTATATAACTTAAAATGCAATGTTAATTAGAACTTGAAACTTCAGAAAATGATATGGACTTCATTGCTGAATAATGTTGTTAAACAAGATTAGCTTAAACATTAATTAATTTTTCGATTATATTGCCTATATATTATGAAATGTGTGCATGTGATTCTTTTGATAAAATAATTTTGTACAAAACAATTCAATTTTTGATTTATAAATGCTATTAAGTTATATCTAAATTAATTTGTTTTTCAGTCATACTTAAGACTAAGTGCTTAAATATTTTGAGTCACGATGTATTATGTTAAATATAATATAATATTTGATGGGTTATGACTCAATGTTTATTTAGCCTACTAAATTGAGTTCAAACTCTTTTTGCTAAAAATAATATTGTTAGCTACATCAATATTAAAATATTTTTGTAAATTATGAGATAATGGTTAAAAAGATGGGATTCAACTGAAGATAAAAATATACAAACAATTTTTTAAGAAAATAACTAAATAATCGTATTTATCTTATGTGAGCATGAAATTTTTTTCCAAAGTCCAAACTTGTAATTTTAATGAGTCAATCTTTGTAAGACGGTATCATGAATCTTTATCTGTGAGACGGGTCAACCCTACCAATATTCACAATAAAAAGTAATATCATTAGTATAAAAAGTAATATTTTTTCATGAATGATCCAAATAAAATATCCGTCTCATAAAATACGAGACCTTCTCATACAATTTTTTATCTTATTTTAATAGAGAAAGCACCGACATCTACTTTCGTTTAATAAACGTATTCTTTATATATAGATTTAGATAGAAAATAAATTACACATGTTTAAAAGACATCAACTCATCTTTTAAACATGTGTAATTATACATTAAATTTGCGAGAGAGAGTACGAGATTTAAGTCTCAAGTAGAACTAACTCGACTCACCACTAAAAATAATGAATAAAAATGTTGTGAAACAGTATCATAAATTTATTTTTATTAGACAGATCAATCGAATCAATACTTAAAATAAAAAATAATATTTTTAATATAAAAAAATATTTTTTCATAAATTAATTCAAATTAAATATATATTTTCACAAAATTGATATATGAGATCGTTAAGCGAAAAAAATTATACATGTGATTGGTGGCATTTTCACTTAAAATGTATCATGATTTTAGAAAAAAATATAAATCTAAATTATTAATTTTAAAACTCTGATTTCAACTTGACTGGTAGCGCACTCACCTCCGAAGGGAACACCCGCTGCTCTCTTCTCCGGCACAAGATGAGCAGCTGGGGCTGCCCCTCGTGAAATTTTTCCACGGGTTTCTGCTGGTGCAGTCCTGGATTCTGTAAAATCAGCGAAGATCAATAATTGTCGCTGCTAACCCATATGGCGGCTTTTGCTCTTTGTCTGTTCCTTTTTTCTGTCTGCATACAAGTCCCTTGTTCCTCGTCTTCTTCGCATGGGATTCATCCCTTAGGTCAATTTTTCTCTCCTTTTGTTGTCTCCCTCTAAACGCACACTTACAAGACATATATGAGGTTTTTGCTTAAATTGTAGCATTGGTGTTCGCGATTTCAGATGAAAAGTACTACCATGGAGATTTCATCAAATGTAAAGATGGGTCCAAATCCTTTTCCAGAGATCGTCTCAATGACAACTTCTGCGATTGCTTAGATGGAACCGATGAACCTGGTTACTTCTTTCCCCCGAAAAGTTTAATTCCTGTTTTTGTTTCCCAAATTTTGTTTGTTTGTTTGGATAGTGGGTTTCCGTTTCTTAACTTGCAGGTGACACAAGTGCCAAAAATTTAGTGAGGTACGAACTAATTGGCGGAGGAATTCGTTGATAACATTAATTCACTTACGAAAAAGAAACAGAATTTGACGATCAAAGGGAAAATTTAAGCGTATAGTCTACTATCATCCCTTCTCTTAGAATATTAAATAGAATGGGAATTTAAAAGGAAAGAGGAGTTACTTAAGCAAAGGAAAAAACGTCCATAAACCCCCTCTTGCAATATAGTATAGACCAATATATGAGTATAGATAGCGCAAATTATGATGTATCAATTAGTTAGTCGAAGCTATTACCTGTATGGAACTCGTATACAGTACATATCATATAACACTAGCCACCAGGCAAATGGGTCCATTCATTTGTGGGCATATAGATTACGTTCTTCATATTAAAAAAATTCACATGTTTTTCATAAATTAAAATTTTTTCTTAATATTTAAGAATAGATCAGACGATAGTTTTATACAGTGAAAACATTTAAAATGTCCATGAGTATACCCTTTTTAATCATAAAACATTGAAATGGCCTTGTTACAAACATTATTGTCTCTAGGTTTTGGGATGATGACAAAAACTTAGAAGTGAGTACGTTTCGTGTTATAGTCTTTTTAGATAGGACTATGCTCTGGTATTGAAGGTATTGGTATCAAGGGGGATCCGGTTGATTATGCCTACTGGAAGTTTCCTTTGAAGGTAATAGAGATGATGTGACTTCGAGGTTATCTTTCGGACATGGCTGAGGACTAAATTGTTTATGCTGAATCAAAGTTGAGATTACAGGCTTTTAGAAGGATTGCGGTGGAGGCTAGTGATCCTAGACTCTAATCTCTGCAATAAGGATAAAACAAGGCAACTAACCCGTGATACCTTTTGGCTTTTTGAAATGCTAAAATTACATATTTATTAGCAGAGGTTTGGGGATTATCGGGACAGTCGCTGCCGTATTTTCAAGTTTTGAAATCCGACCATTGAAAAAATTGCCTGTGAATACACAAGTTTGTCAAACATCGAGGCTACTGAAAGTTTAATCAATCAAACTCAATGGGTAATTGCCTTCACCTCTTCATAAACAAAACAATGCGGACTCTTTGGACTTCAAAAATCAGTTTTTTGAGGTTACTTTGGTTTTTCACTCACTTTGCATATTGAGGTTCTTAAATAAAAGTTAACAATCATCGAGTCAGGCGTGAATCCAAAATTTTTCTTACTGGTTGACTGGTTGTATAGGATAATCTTTGTTAACGGTTTAAAATATTGGAGTCCAAGTGGTGGTCTGTGTATCCTAGTTGTCCAGTCATGTGGTTCCAAGTGGTTTTGACAATTGATAGCATATTCTTATATTGTTTCAGACTTCAGTGGTTTCGACTTGTATTGTTTAAAGATTATTTAGTGGATTCTTACTGGAAAAAAAGAAATGAGTGTTTGTAAGCACTTTTGAGCCGTCCAAACCATATAAAGTTTTGTTGCATTGGGCTCACTCTACTAATCTTATTATGGCAACACTTCACTGATTATTCTTTTAGTCTAAAATAATTTTTGGGCATCAAATGCGAGGGTTAGAACTCTGAGCATAAATTTTCACTTGATTAATACCAAGTCTTTATGCTCGGACATATTAACAAAAGAAGAAAAGGGTGCACAGAATATCTATGTGCATGACTTTTTGGAAGGTGGTAGGTGCTTTATGAACCTCAGTATCATACTCTTTATTTTTTCGCAAGCTGCATGATTTTGATTTGAATGCCCTTGAGAAAGTCATCCACTGATTAGCTCTTTTGGCCTTTCATTTTGAATATGCAGGAACTTCTGCATGCCCAGCTGGTAAATTCTACTGCAGAAATGCAGGAAGTACTCCAAGATTCTTATTTTCATCTCGTGTGAATGACGATATTTGTGGTGAGTGGTAGTTTGAGTTAAAAGTTTTCTGAATATAACATCATGTAAGCGACAATACAAGTCCTTGAAGTGAAAAAAACCAAAAACCAAGCTACAAGATAAGTTATTAGATGCATAATACTTGAAATTTAATGCAAATCGTTCATGAATAACTTTGATGGATTTACAGTTTTGTCTTTATTTAGTCAAAGATTTGTCAGTCCATATTCTATATGCATTTGGATTACATTAGACTTGGGTGCGAGGTGTCTTTGACATGAACTACCTAGTAGCGCTTTTTCTTGTATTGCATAATTCTCATCCCCAATTTCCATGCCCAAGCACTCCTCTTTGATTGAGAGTGTCACATCAGTAAGTGACCATGCAAAGAAGTACAATATTTGTCCTAGCCCTCATTTTTCCCTACAAGTCATAGAATTTTTTTATAGCAAACTGATGAACGTTAATTAGTTTTGTTTGTCGTGTGCATAATCAATTTAAATTATGTTTTTGAAGTATAAGGTTTACAATTTACTTTTTCCTGTTATTTTAGATTGTTGTGATGGGAGTGACGAATATGATGGAACTGCAATCTGTCCCAACACCTGCGTCATGGGTGGAAATATTGTTTACCAAACAAGAGATTACGACTCATTTGGTAATTCAAGAAAAAGTAAACCTGGGATTAATACGGAGGACTCGACACATAAACTTAGAGGTACATGTTTGAGTGGTATCAAGTTGCATTTAAATAATTTTATGACGGTGATCAGTAAGATACAATTCCAGGTTTGAAGGCTTTGGTCTGGCTCCAGCTGGGTTTTGTTGTTTTTTTTGTGACCTTTCGACTATTTTGCAAACGTAGAGCCAGAAGAAGAACTCATTGAATGGGTTCATCGCTGGAATCTTTCTCTAAACTTGGTATACTATCCTTCATCTCTTTGTATTTACTCGTTTTTTTGTTAAAGTAAGTATTATTTGACATAACCCTTAATTGATAGGGTATTCACTTGACTTTGGATTCTGAAAATCGGTTTAATGAGTGTAGGTTATGTAGAGCCCAATTAAGTAAATTGTGACTGAAATACTGCAAATGAAAATTGTTCTCTTACAATCAGTCAAGAAGCCAGATAAAGATCTTTAGCTATGACTCCTGATGGATTAAATGCCCCTTTGATATCTTGATTGTGACTGCAACATTGGTATTGTTTTAGACGATGTTTCATCATCTTTTTTCAGTACTTTGATGCTATTGTCGCTTGTTTTCTTATGTAATAGAGAGGTAAATGACTCTTGTTTGTAATTCCTAAAATATATACTTTTCATTCATCCAAAAGCATTAGATAAATTATTATAACACAATTTGAAGCAGGTATGCGACATCAATTCCATTTCCTTTCGGGGATTCTTAGGGAATGGACATCTCACGCGCCTTGACGACCATAGGAGATTTGGTTCAACTGAGGGGTATGATGTATAATTAAGACTGGACCTAGGAAGAGCCGACCGAGGTTAGTCGCCACCTGAAATAACAACATATTACTTAGTAATTTATACTTCTATGAAATATAACTTGTTACTTGAAAATATTATAATAAGTGGTGGTATCAGCTTCGTACCGGAATTGGTGTGAATATGTACATGAGCATAATGGTTGAAGCAACTGCTTTAAACTAATGTTTACTGTGATTTTGGATTGAGAAATTTAATTCTTTGAATGAATTTATATAGGTGCATTTAAAATAACGAATAAATATAAGTAGGTTTGGTTTGATTTGATTTGACTTATTATTCCGTTAAAATGCAAAAGTTATGCGATTGTATGTTAAAATATCTAACTTAAAATAAAGAAAAATGCAAAAAAGCAAATACCAAACGTGGTTAAACCAACTCAAATCGCAATTCTAGTTGGGTTTATAAAAGATGATAAACCGAAATAGATGGTTTTAGATTTTTTTAAAAAAAATTTTATTTTTGCCATCCTAATGCAATCGAAAGAATTCCCATGATTTAGAATCAAATACCGCAAAGAGTTTGCAATGTTTGGTTCCCTCGGTTTGGTGGGCATTGTTCTTCTATTTTCCTGAACTTTGGCATCCCATTTGTATTTTCTTTCGGGGTATCATGGTTCCCCTTGACAAAACGTAACTTATGACTTAAAAGACACTGTTTTGCTCGTGGAAGCCGGAGAGGATGATGAATGATGTATGATAAATCAATATATAAAAACAACATAATGATTTATAACTTTTAACTTTTTGGAGAATGTGATCTTATCATTATATAAAATAAGGATATATATTATTCCACAAGTGGCTTCAAATTATAAATCACGATTAGTGGCTTCAAAAAGATAAATAAATGATCAATGTCCAATTTCAAGTAGTTACACTGAAATAGGGGAAACAGCATAGAATAAGAGATGCCCTACATGTGGATACCATTTGGGAGGCAATGGTCACATGAGGACGCACTATCACCTTTCATCCATCCTCATCTTCCCTGCTATAATCCTCCGTCTCTCTTTTTCTATTTCTTCCCCTCATAGCTCAAGCCTTGGAACATGGCATCGACCGCCACATTATGTTCATGAATTCCATTAGGACAATTTTTTTTTTTTTTGGACATCATAAATCTTTTATGTGGACGTTATCCTTTTAGTTGAAATGTTCATTATTTAAATGTCTCAAAATTTGATAGTTTCAGTTTTCCAGTGAGACAATCGATAAAAGTTCTTTTAAATATCATATAATATGCCCACTTTGATTACATACGTTTGGTATATTTGGAAAGGATTTTTTGTTTACTGTAATATATCTCTCTGTAACACCTCAACTATCACGTTACTTGCAGTGTGCATGTGTATGACAATCCTTCCCCTAATAATTGTGTGTGTGTGTGTGTGTGTGTGTGTGTGTGTGTATATATAAGTGATTTAAAAATTAGTTGGTTGGGTTTGCTAGCTAGCTACAAATGGAAAAAGTGAATGAAATATTGGAAGATGGATCACATGGCATGCCCTCTTGTGGGAACCAACTTTAGTGCATTGCAAAGCATCACTTTGATGGTCATGGGAAAAAAGATGTCAATGATCACGTTACTTGTAGTGTGTACATATAATATATACACATGTATGCACGGAAATTTACAATTTTTGTCATATATATTTGTTTTTTTTTTTGCGATTATTGTTTAATATCGATTATGTCGTCAAATTTTAGTCATAACTATTTTTTGTTCCTTTTTATATTATATAGTTTCAATCATTTTCCACATGGTACCACGTTGTTGACGTGTGCGATGTCTCATCAGAAAAAAAATACAAAAATTTAAAGATATATGACTAAAATTCAATTTTGACCATATAGAGCTGATCAAGTTTGTGAAAAGACATATTCTTTTCTAAAGAGGTGTTTTTATTAGTTTAGGTATAAGCTCCTCCAGAAGAGAGCACATGGTGTTAGATTAAAGCATGGGAATGCTGAGTGCAAATAGACTAAACAAGTGCATGTACCTTATTGCAGCCTTTCTTCATAAATACGAAGCAATATCATTAGGTTTTGCTCATAAAAATCGTATTTTCAAATTCCCATTAAAATATTTAACTTCTAGTAATTAGAATCAATAATAAAATATCATTTTTAGGTTAAAACAATATAAAATATGTATTTTTTTAAAAAAAAATAAAATAAAACATGCTATTACTAAATTGTTTATAAGCAAAATAAGGTTGGAATACACAGAAGGCATGCACGTGGTTTCTGGCTACTTTTCCAGTAAATATGGTTGGGTCTCAACTTCTGCATGATCTGTTCCTAGCTGTCCTAATCTTCCCATGTGACCCCACCTTCATTCACACAATATTAATTCCATTTGCTTTATTATCAACTGAAATATATTATATTTTATACATTCCATATATCATACAAGAAGTGGTAAAAAATTTTGTTGATATTATAACTTCATACTTAGGAAATGTTTATAGAGAATGTAATTAGACCAAAAGTGAAATTNTATGTATGTATGTATGTATTTTAATTTATTTAAGGGCTTACTGGGGTGATGCTATGCTACACCAGTTCAACGGATTTAGATCTTCTGCTGTGGCTGAAAACACAGCACATGGTGATGTGCACTTTTTATACGAGATGATCAGTTGATCATCTAATGGACTTCGCATAGTGTCAGATAAATTTGAAAAATTGTCAGACGAAACGAGGTGATCATCATCTCAGATAAAAAAAGCACAACAGTGCTGTGTTTTGAGTCACAACAGATGATCCAAATCCAAGTTCAACACTGATTCAAGGAATGTACTCCATTGAATGGGTTACATCCGGTTGAGCATTAAAGTGTGTGTGTATATATATAAAGTAATTCTAGCATATATTTTGTCATTAATTTTCGAGAGTGTGTGTATTATAATATGTTATTGCGCTGCTGTGTGAACTTTCCGATGGTTTGGTTCTTATTATGCTAGATTATATATACTTGATACCGATACCATATGTGTTTGCCTAGTTCTAGCTAACATGGCGCAGTTGCCTCCAAAAGTGCCGAGCATGACACAGAATTGGCCTCAATTTTCGCCGCAAAGCATGTCAAATGATCACAACTTATCAATAAACAATCTCACCTCAAACCCTTCGTGGAATATCGATGAGTTTCTCAACTACTCATCGGTTCGTCGCGGATCACACCGGAGGTCTGCCAGCGACTCCGTCGCGTTTCTTGATCCGCCGATAGTCGAAGAATGCAGGAGGCAATCATCAATAGTACCAAATGGGAGCATTGATCTGATCAACACCAGTGATGATATCGGTTGTGACGAGTTCGAAAGATTCGACGATGAGCAGTTCATGTCCATGTTCACCGACGAGGCGGGGCCCACGATGTCGTGCTCGAACCCTTCGTCTCCATCGCCGTCTGATCATAACAGCATGGATGACGATGTGAAGAAACTAGGTCCGTCGTCCCGTCATCTGAAGCCTAAGAGTGAGCCCGAGGAAGTGCAAAGCTCATGCAAATCCAACGAGCTCAACGCCGAGCACACTCCAGATAATTCAAATGAGAAGATTTTTGATCCAAAAAGGATTAAGAGGTGCTCATCATGATCATGCTAGCTAGCTAGTTATCTCTTGCATATAAATTAATTAAAATTCAAATCCCAATTGACATTTTTGCATGAAAAATATAAAAGCAACTCGAAATCAAAATCATTGCTTAATTCTTTATCATCATCATCATCAGAATTCTTGCCAATCGGCAATCTGCTCAAAGGTCAAGAGTCAGGAAACTACAGTACGTATCCGAGCTAGAACGCAGTGTTACTTCCCTTCAAGTATGTTAACATCTATTCTTTACTTTAAGTTTCGTATAATAATGCATGATTTACATATATTATTTAAAATCAAGCATATAATTAATTTTATGAAACTCATGTGAAGGCTGAAGTTTCAGTGTTGTCCCCGAGGGTAGCTTTTCTGGACCACCAGCGCCTGGTACTAAATGTTGACAACAGTGTTCTCAAGCAAAGAATTGCAGCTTTAGCCCAAGATAAAGTTTTTAAAGAAGGTAAATATATGTCATTTTTTTTTAAAAAAAATTTATACATATATACGATTGTCAAAAACTTTAAGCAATAAATTTTGCAAGATAATAATTATGGAAATGAAATCATTGTTAGGAGCTCTCTCTCAGTCATAGAATCAGATCATGTGCATGGTCCCAAGTCACTGCTCGCGCGAGATGTTTAATTGTTAAGTAAATTCTTCATCGATCCGTATAAAAAAATTAGGCAGGCATCATTATATATATAGCCTTTCTAATTCCTTTGTATTTATTTTGAATATATAGCCCATCAAGAAGCGTTGAAAAGAGAGATTGAGAGGCTGAGGCTAATATATTGTGAACAAAATATAAAGAACATGGAAAACTCTAACGTGCCACTGCCGAAATCACCGCCGAGGACTGCTGATACTAACCGTGCTTCTGATATTGAGCAACTAGTTAACTGATCGAAGTTTTAAGGTATGTTTATGTTTCTTTTTATTTTTATTTTTTAAATTTCACATATTTAAATTAATTCGAATGAAAGACAAGTAAATTGGGGAAAAAATGAAAGAAAACGTTTTAGATTTTAAGAAATTTCGGTCATTTTTCATCGTGAATGTTGATATGAGATTACATGCGTCAACGTCATATTCAAGCTTTGTCGCTAATGACAATCATCGATCATGCAGGATCATCATCATATGTAACTCAGCTTGCTTGATATTCATGAGAGGTGAAATTACTCAATGAGAAGGCTTAATTTAATTTATTTTCGTTTTTTTTAATCCTGGGTTCGGGGAAATTCCCCATTTTTCCCCTTTATCGTGATCTATTTTTTTTTCTTTTTAAATTTAATTTGGATGACTGTGTTTTATTTATTTATTTATCGTGGTCTATTTTTTTTTCTTTTTAAATTTAATTTGGATGAGTGTTGTTTTTTTATTTATTAATCTTTGTTTGCCAGTCTTCATTTACTATATTGATAGTGGATTTTTCTTGGTGATCAGTGTCTGTCTATTGCACCTTTTTCAGTATTTTTTCGCCTGCACTGGTGCATGTATGCCTTTGTATTCTTTAAGAAATGAAACAAAGAATTCTTCGTGAATATTCATTCATCTTTACTATAAAAAATAATACATTATTACAATCAGACAATTTATATTCATATTTTGGGGGAAAACCAAAATGATCCCTAACTTTTAATCCAAATTTAAAAAATCCTAAGATTTTGATTTTCTTCAATATCGTTATATTCCCCACGAGCCTGTCAGAAGGGCTACTAAATAATGAATACCATCAAGATATACAAGGTTCTAACGCAGTAAAACGAACGGCTCAAATGGCCTACAAGTTGCACAACAATAATAGCAGACCAAATTCCGGAGCATTTTCACACCAAAGCAAAAGTGCATCTTAGCAAATTGTACAGGACAAAAGGAAATGTTTCAGCTTAGAAATCATTCAATCGGATGAGGCGTTGAAACTTCATCTACTTTGTCATCAGCTGGCGTTGAAACTTCATCTACTTTGTCTTCAGTTGGTTGAACATTTCGAGTTCCATAGGATTGAATGAGTTCTTTAGCGGCCGCCTCGACATCTGTCAACTTCTTATCAAGAATATTGATTTTATCCACGTATGCATTAAACTCATGCATACATTGCTCTTCTGCCTCCTTCAACTTTTGTTCCACAAGTAAACAGTTCATATTATACTCCTCCTGCTTCTGGCGTATCTTCTCTATTTCGGTTGTGCTCAACATAAGACCCCCAGGTCCAGCATCCTTGTATGTCGGCTCTTCAGTAAGTTGAACGGTCTGCCTGTACTCTGCAAATGTCTTACGGGTTTCTTTCAAAGCCTTGCGGTAACCATCGATGACACTCTCCGCTAGATATAATTCACGCTCCAGGCGATAAATCAGCCCGTCTTTCTTTTGCATCTCTTCCATTCTACTCTTGTGCAAATGTTCCATCAGGGCATCCCGTTTCTGCAACTCATTGAGCAAGATCTGTTGATTCATATTTACCTGTTCCAGTGCTTGTTCCCTCTCTTCATACAACATCCTAGTTTTTCCCACCAGTTGCTGAATTTCTTCCACACAGGTATGAAAATCTACAGGTTTATGGTTCCAGGAATCATTGATCCTCAATCTCTTGTTGCTATCATCGAGTGAATCGTGGCCCATATCAGTGTCATGTTCAATAACCCTTTTACCCGAGGTGTTAAAGAAAGATGGGCTAGGATCCATGCACCGCATATCATCCCTAGTAATATCCACCGAAGATGGGCCATGAAGCCGCTCCTGTGAATTAAAGGCAACCTGGTTTGCTTCCATGGCTTGAAGAAAATTACCCGTGAGCCCTTCAGCATCAAGATCATTAACAGCAGGAAAAACATCAAATCCCTGATCACCGCCATCCCCTTCTGTCTCCTCTACGTCATCTTCTTTGCCATCCTCCAGGTTGTCAAAGCCTTGACCATTTTCGTCCTCAAGGTTTTCAAAGCCTTCACCATCTTCCATGCTACAAGGTTGTAAGAAATGCTCTCCCAGATTGTTCTTCCCACGTAAAAGCCACTGTCCTTGCTCCTTGCCCACCTCCTCCGGATCTTCATCATCAACATCATCTTCATCATCACCACCACCACCACCATCACCATCACCATCACCATCACCATCACCATCGTCCTTGCATTTCTCAACATTTGTCGTTTCAACATCAGTCATCTCAAGATCTTGCATAATTACTTCCTTCCCACCATCTTGTCCAAGGGTCAGTTCAATGCTCGGCGCCTCCACAACATAACTTTTTTCACCCTGATCATCCAATATTGAATTACCGGCCATCACATTCTCCTCATTGATTTCTTTTTCTTCTCCCATAGTTTCCGCTTCCACCTCCACCTTTTCAGCCACCAGATCCTCCTGCCTTGTGAACACCGTCTCACGCTGAAACTTCAACAAGTACTGCAAATGCGATGCATAGTAGCAATCCCCCAACTGATCCCCCTGCTTCAGCTCATTCTCCACCATGAACCTAAACAATCCAGCCCAGTCCACCTTCTCAGGTTGTCCACCCTTTATCAAACTTAACCAATTCATAACCGGGTTCGGTGTTATCCACGCGTCTTCGTGCAAAAGAACCCAATCCGACACAAACTCCAGAATGAACCCTATTGAATCGTCCGACACATCCTCAACATCCAACACCACAGCTTCCACCCCACCCACATTGGCCTTCTTTTTTGAAGGCAGCTTGAACGCACGAGCAAAGTCACCCCTAATGAAAGAAATGCGGTGACCATCCACGTAACCACACTGCAATTTGGGATCATAACTAACAACCAACTGCCCAATCAAGTCCACCCTTATATTCCTATCGAAATCAATGTGAACGAAATCCCACAGGCCAAGCTTCTTCAAAAGCTTCTCATGCTTGGAAAAATCAAGAATCTTTATGGGTATGAAGGGAATGGGATTAAAGTTTACCTTCAAAGATTCTAACTTTCTCAGGATGGACCGCTGTTTTCTCAGGTTGGGCTTAGCCTTCTTTCGCTTGTTCGGTCCTCGCCGAGGGTTTAAGTTGTCGGAGGGTGATGCGAGAGTGACACCGGAAACTGACACGTGGGGGTCAACAATAGGCGGGACGACATCGAGATTCATACCCATTTGAATTAATGGGTTTTGGGGGGTTTCTTGTTCTTCCCCCTCTTCTTCTTCTTCTTCTTCTTGTTCTTCCGGTTCTTCCACTTGCTCTTGTTCTTGTTCTTCTCCTTCCCCCTCTTCACCGTCAGGATTTGATGGTGGGTCGGGTTGATTAGGGGTTTCTCGAGTTAGGTTCAGCGAGAGAGGATCCTCGCCGGATTCATCGATCTGTTGCTGCTTTACAGGTCCTGGGCAGTGCGAGGGACGGGACATGTTTCGTTCGCTGTGCAACCACAGACGATTACACTTTGAAGCAGACAAGTGAAAAGACTACTCGAACTGCAGAATTAATTCATTTTTTTTTGGGTAAGAAAATTTAATTTAATGCTCCTTTAGTTTGGGTTGGCCCAATCTAGGAGGGCTGGGCCAGCCCGTTCGTTTTAATCTTATTTATTTTTAAGTTTTTTGATATTTGTAAAAAGTTTACTTATATAGCTTAAATAAGTCATTAAAATTAAAATTGAAATTTTGTGTTTTTAAATTATAAACTTTATTTTATTTATATTTTATTACTTTTAATCTTAAAATGTTACAAGTTTTAAATTTAAATAAGTCATTAAATTGAAATTTTGTGTTTTTAAAATTATAAACTTTATTTTATTTATATTTTATTATTTCTCTTTATTTTATTACTTCTAATATTAAATTATTACAAATTTTAAATTCTAAGTTATGCTTTATTTTAATGAATCATTACCCTAGACATAGGAAAGTCATAAAATTTTATTGACTTACGTAATTGAAATTAATTATGAGTATTTTAATAATTAATTTTTTTTTTATTAAGTTTTCATAATGATAAGTAATAATAAGTTCAGAATGAAAATTCTCAAATATTTGATGAAACTGACTATTTACATGACTAAAAAAATGGAACCTATTTTTGACCTATCAAATGATATATTAAATATATTAATAAAAAATATTCCACAAGTATTTTTTTTATATTAAATATGTTATATGAAAATTACTAAATTTAATTTTTTTCAAAAAATATTTATTTCTTTTTAATTTTTTCCCCATCTATAATATGTTATTTGTTTCACAAATAATTTTCTACTTCAATTTTATTTTATCTTTTAAACGCTAATTTAATTTTGCAAATTTTATAAATAAAATCACACTTAACTTGGTTACTTATATAAATCTTTGTATACGTACATATTACACTCTCATAAATCTAATAGAACAATTAATTGGAATTTTAATGTTTAATAACTAATAGATAATCACAAACGGTTCCTAAAAACGTAATTCAACCAATCATTTTAAAATGACGTGTTCAGTTGATCCGATCAGTCAAACTCAAATTTACTGACAAATTTTAAATTCAATCTATATCAAGTTTAATATTTTCAAAAATAATTATAACAGATTTTAAATACACTCGTTATAAATGTTATTTGAAATTCATATGTCGTATCCCTCTCAGATCAAAATAATCTATCTAAAAGTTGCATCTTAAATGGTAAAATATAATAATGATTTATACATCCTTTTTTGGGTTACCCAATGCAAAATTAACTTATCAACGTCTCATCTATATCTATATCTTCTATATATAAATAATCTTCCTAATAGAGACAAAAAGAAATCATATTTTTTTTATCTTTAAAATGATGTAAATCTTATATTTTGTTCTTTTTTATTCGTTTAGTCTTTTAATAATTTTTAAAATTATTATTTGACACTCATATAAATATAATCAATTCAAAATAATAGTACGATATTTCATTAATTTTTAGAACCATAATATTTTTTTATTTGAATATATATTAAATTAATTTAAAAAATATTGTACACACACATCACACACGAGTGCGCTAGTGTCAATCAAAAGTGGGTTTCGACTCTCAACTTCGTGACTTAAACTTCCTTATAACCACATTTTTACATGTTTACTATAACACTCCAAATTCGATTATTATCTCCATTGCTCCAAGAAGAGTATTTCAATCGTGTTTATGTTCTCACTCGTATGCACTATAAGAAACTTATCAGAGGGTTACCCATGCTATCATTACCCAAGACAAACACGTTTAATCTTGGAGTTCTTATGCGATAAGTTACCGAAAAGAAGATGCACCTTCTTAACATGAGTGATACAAATCAAATATTTAAGCACTCGTCAACTGCACATTCCCATGCATGAACAGTTTTGGAATCTATCTCTTTCCGGTGTAAGATTGATTCATTCATATTCTCTTCACCTAGAAGCCCGCCAAAGAGATGTTCATTATCCGTGCAATCTTATGACACCGACGATCACCTCCCGTCCTCTTCGGCCTCGGACCTAACATGCCCATTAGCTTTCGCTTGCTTCGTCCACGAACCACACCGTCCTAGGAGAGGCCGGCACTGATACCAATTGTAACACCCCCATATTCGACGGCTGTCTCTACTGTATCAAGACGACTCTTTCCAGCGTACTTATGTCCTCACTTGGACACACACCTAAGAAACTTCTCAGAGAGTCATACATCCATAATTGCCTCAAGACAAGCACATTTAATCTTGGAGTTTTTATGTAATAAACTACTGAGAAGAAGATGTAATTTTTTAATATGATTAGTATCAATCAAATCTTTTAAGGAACTCCTCAACTGCACATTCTCATACTGAACAGTTTTGGAATCCCTCTCTTTTCGGTATAAGATCGGTTTATTCATGTTTCTTTCGCCTAAAAATCTGTCAGGAGCCAATCATTGCCCGTACAAACTCATGACACCAACAATCACCCATCGTCTTCTTCAACCTCGAGCCTCGTATTTACCCTCAAATGCATTAACACACGTGATGGTTTCTTCTCTCTCCTGACCTTTATATTATTTTTAAAGTTCTTACCCACTTTTTCATTATTTCTTCTTTCTTCCACTATGTAAACTACTAAATATAAAAAATATTCAAATTCTTTCCAATAAATTAATATAATTAACTAAAATATTTTTTTAACAAAATAATGAACATAATTACACTAAGTTTTAAAATTAAATAAAATAAAATGAGTTTTTTCTTAATTATATAAAATTTAGTAGTAAAATTTTAATAAGTTGATTTAAAACATTTTTAATGAGACATTATCCAATAATAAATATTTAAATTCGAGAGACTGTTATCGATATTTATAAATAGACTTTCCATTTTATATTTTGAAAAACAAAAATTATATAGTTTGTTGATTTTAATTTGAGAATACATTAAAAGTATATTTAATCCAACAATTATTTCATTAAATGAGTAAAGTTATATCAAGAAAAACTAGGTTATTCGAGAGATGCAATATTATTTAATGAATTTTATGATTTTTTTTTTAAAAAAAATGTAATTTTTGTGTTTTTTTATTTAAATAATACAACAAATTATAAATTTTACCACAGTAACAAATTAAGAAATTACAACCCCCAAATCCGACTTGAATTATAATATATGATATATTTTTTTTAAATTTAGGGGTTCTCCAACATTCTAAATCTAAACTAGTAAAAAATCGAAGTTCAATGTAGTCACACAATGAGAGGCACCCGAGTGGGTACCTGAGTCGGGAAAGAGAAACCAGTTCTGTTATCAACAACCATGGTGTCCCGTGTCAGACCCGACATAGAGTATGGAGTGCGAGATTTTCAAGGTCAGTTGTCACGTAATGAGAGGCACCCAAGTCGAGCAGCCAATTGGTAGGGGTAGGGATAGTCGAAGGATGAGAGACTTTGTGAGCCTGTGGGTAAAGCACTAATGGATAAGGAGCTTGAATCTCACTGTCATGTACTGCCCGACATCTAGCCCCCATACCAGCCATGCTTGACAAATGAATTCCTAGAATTCGGCTAGATTTTTTTGAGTCATCACCCACATGCATGCATACCTTTTTCATTTTGAGGTGATCCTGGTGAAATAGATGAGTTGGGTCGGATGATCTACAGGATCTGCTATCAATATAGTAAAGGAAAAGCGAACCAAACGTCTGGGTCAAAAGCTTGCTTCTTGGGGTGGATACAAGGATCTGCAACCAAGAAAGTAACCACGTGAATGGGCACTGGAGGGGTGTCCGGGGTGACCACTCCGATGCTTAAGTCAGTGAAGGACTCAAGCTAATAACCAATGTAACCAAGTGGTGATTATGAAATTGGTGTGGAGGGTGGGAAGTAAATGAACAATAACTGAGAGCATTCAATGTATGAATAGATAGTAAATGCAGAGAATGAACCTGATATTTATAGTAGATGATGTAATGGTGACCTCGTTCTTTGTGCTGATCATTAATTATAGTAAGGCGGCTAATTATACCATATTGTTCTGACATGTCAAATCTCATACTAGTCACATCCAGCCCACCTGATTTTGTCAACCACTTGCATTGGTGTCAGAGATAGGTCGGCTGCACACACTCTACTTTATCGGCGCAATTAAATGCAGCACTCATATCGAAGTGGCCTGGGTAAAATGTCTTTCAGGGAACCACTTGAGGGCCAGGGCATCCAATGGCCCGGGAAGGCGATGCTCCGGGTGTTCAGTGGCTCGGCCTTTTGACTGGCCTCTTTTACAAATTCTCCAAACCGTACCTTCAACGTCCCGAGCGACTTAAGATCCGGTTTTCCAATCGGGTCGTCGTCTTATTGACCCGGGAATAGTCTATCCTCCTGACCCGGTCATTATCCATGGCTCGGGCATGGAAGATGCGAAACCTGTTGAACAGGTCAGTGGAGTGGGGAGTTGGAGGAAGAAAATTTTGGTTTTTCATTCCTTCAAGGAAGAAGGGATGTCTGTCAAGAATCGGTATTTCATCCGGGCCATAAAAGAAAAGACCCCGTCATTAAACCGGCAGGAATAGAAAAAATGGAAGATGTGGGAGTTGATGGGTAGATTTTTCATACGGAAAAGAATAAAGATGGCCGCCATGATCCTAAAGGCGTTCGGGTGGAAATGGTTAATCGGAAGCCCGAAGAACCGGGCAATCCCCTCGAAAAAGTGATGGATGGGGAATCGAAGACCACTCTTAAGTTGTTCTATGAAAAAGGTTTGATAGCCTGGGGGTGGGGTGTCCGGGTGATCATTTGGCCGGGGTATCTTAATCTTGTGGTTGGAAGGGATTGACCCTAGCGACCTAATTTCATCAGAAGACTCGGGGCGAAGGGTAGAGGTTACTGAAGAAAACCATAGGGGCCCTGCTACCTTCTCTTTTCCTTTAACCTAGGTACCGGCAGGCCGAGAGGAAGAAGTGTGGGTTTTTTGTTGTGGGATAAGTCGGGAAGAAGGAATAAGAATGTCTGTGGGGATGTGAACAGAATTTTCATAAAGAGTCGGGGAGTTATCATGCGAACGACCCCTGACATTTTTACCAGAACTTGAAGAAGTAGAGTTTGACATATTGACTAAAAAAGAGAGTTGAGAAACTTACGAGAAGCAGGGAAAGAACGTAAATGGTAAGAGTAAAGATCGGCGGAGAAGAGGGTTGCGCGTCGGAAAGCTTGAGAGAGAAAATTGCAAGAGTTTGGCCGCCTTTTTGAATTTGAAAATGATTTTGGAAAAACTCTCGTGCTACTATATATAGGTGGTAGGAAGTGATCTTGATCGTCGATGGGAGGACACGTGTACGACACAGATATGCCTCGAAAGTTGTGTCGGGCAGTCGAAAAGATGTGCACAGATATCGAGGCATTGCAATGATTCCTTTCAGAAATCGAAGAGCTTCGTTACATGTCATAAGTCTTAAGGCTTACGTCAACAATCGATAATGCAACGTCAGGTGGTTCCCCGAAAGGCATTTTACCCAAGCCACTTCGATATGAGTGCTGCATTTAATTGCGCCGATAAAGTAGAGTGTGTGCAGCCTACCTATCTCTGACACCAATGCAAGTGGGTGACAAAATCAGGTGGGCTGGATCTGACTAATATGAGATTCGACATGTCAGAACAATAGGGTATAATCAGCCGTCCTACTGTAATTAATTATCAGCATAAAGAACGAGGTCAGCATTACATACTCTACTATAAATATCAGGTTCCTTCTCTGCATTTACTATCTATTCATACATTGAATGCTCTTACTTATTGTTCATTTACTTCCCACCCTCCACACCAATTTCACAATCACCACTTGGTTACATTGGGTTTTAGCTTGAGTCCTTCACTGACTTAAGCATCAGAGTGGTCACGCCGGACACCCCTCCGGTGCCCTTTCACGTGGTTACTTTCTTGGTTACAGATCCTCTTATCCACCCTAAGAAGCAAGATTTTGACCCAGAAGTTTGGTTCTCTGTTCCTTTACTATATTGATAGCAGATCCGGTAGAGCATCCGACCCGACTCATCCATTTCACCTGGATCGCATCACATTTCATGATTCTCGCAGAGTGTTTTAGCCTCCATCATAAAACATTATTTTTCTAGAATTCTAGCACCGCTGAGCAATAGAATATTGAATGACAAGTCGAATCTACATAATTATGGCAAAGCGAGCACCAGCCTGAGATCGAAACATGACGACTGCCAAATTTTGTCTCAATAGGGATGGTGTTGTGAAAAACTCTCCACCAAAACACACGAAACTTAGGTGGAATCAACAAAGACCAAATAAAGCGCCACCAATTCTGTACAATAAAGGAATCAGACTAGTTTTCAGGAGGATTGTGCAGCCCAATACCAATTTTGCATCCACTCTTCACCGAATATTGTCCTTTTGGACCAAACTTCCAGAATCTTGTGCTCCCGAGTTTAGTTCTCGATAGAGAGATATATAGGATCTCTTGTGCTATGTAATGGGCATACACTTCGGATGAGTGGTTCGCACAACTCATGGTCACAAATCCATGAGCTCACTTGTGCACCTTCCGGTGTTCAGACATCATATGGGTTGAGATTTGACCATAGATACGGAACTCATTTGTCATGCAAGATATTCATTGAAGTTACATCGGTAATCCGCCAATAAAGTCCATTTTCTAATAAATCTCTACTCCACAAAATAAACCGCCATATGTAGGAGGGATTTCTCCCAAGGGTTGCTTGCATGATATCCTGTACTGGTGCACGAAATAACAAGCTCTAAGGACAGTCACAATTAAGGAATTTGGGTTCTGAATTAATCGCCACACCTGTCCATCCAGTAGTGCTTTGTCAAAAACTTTCAGTTTCCCGAATCCCATTCCTACTAAGCATTTGGGTTCACAAAGGAATTAAGTCACCTGTTTTCTAGTGCATTTTCCGTCTCTCATTTTCAACCTCCACTAGAAATTTGCACACTCCCTTTCAATAGAAGCACATGTTGTCGTAGTAAGACGAAATCATGATATTGCATAGGTAGGCATTAATTGTAGCACCGATTTAATTAGGGTTTCTTTGGCACCGACGGAAAAAAACTTGCTGCCCCAGCCCTTAATCTTGTGTGAGACTCATTCCACTAGGTACTCGAATTGGACTTTCTTGTCACGAAGAGAGAAAGTCGGCAATCCAAGATGCACTTCGTGCCCTTGAACCATAGGGATTGTTAGTGCCGTTTTGAACCAATCTGCTATGGCCGGCTCAATGTTCGGAGTGAAAGATAATGTCGAATTTTCAAAGTTTATCAATTGTACAGAGGCCAGTTCGTATGCGTTTTTGCAATCCTTGATCTTATAGCACTCTTCCACAGTTGCCCTAAACGTACATACTTATTAATTTTAATATTTCGTGCATTGCACGAGTGAGATACTAATTATATTTAAACAAAAAGTTGTTCCCGAATAGAAGTTTTATTATTGCATGTCATTTTCTTGAATTGGTATAATTCTAATCAATTTTGTGATGTCGCATTACTCTTAATTGCATTTAATTTTTTTATAACGTTAGAATCCGCAATCGTTATCTTTCGATGCATATTGGCTGAAGAACCCCCATAGTTACGTAATATCTTGCAAATCACGTTAGTCAGATAAATCAGATTGAGCAAACTCTAGGTGATAAGATCATCCGAGAAGAAGTTGGTAGGAAAAATCGAACTTCTGACTATTAATAAAGCACTCACTTAGTCTACTAACTCGAACACTTGCATTTAATTGGATTGGATTAATGTTGAGAGCAGGGGACTCAGCCGGGTAAATTTTCAGATCATACGTTTCTGGTGCATCCATCAATAATCGGCTAGCTACGGCTAACCGGCTAAGATGGTCCACACGCATGGGTGATCCATTAAATTCGTGGATGTTGGCCCGCTCGCAGTTTGGGTCATTTTCACTAAATTTATAAGCTCTGGCTTGAGTCATGGGCTGAATATAATTTTATTATGGGGCAAGATTTATCAACTTCCTATTAATTATCTCCGAATCTATTTTATATTATCTATATTTTGCTTTTGGTAATATCTATATTTTATATATATCAAATTTATTGATGAGTAGACTATAAATAACAAAATAAATAACAAAAATATAAGTATAAATATCAATTCTTTATTAAAATATAATAAAATAAATAACAAAAATATAAGTATAAACAAAAATATAAGTATAAATATCAATTCTTTATTAAAATATAATATTTGTCTCCTTCATAATTCATTGAAGACGTGACGTCAACGATGTGACATATAACTTGTCGATTGGACAATTAATTTACTATAAAATCAACAAATATTGATTCTCTCACGTTACCTAATTTTTTATTCTTTTTAATAAACAAAGCAGGTATGACAATTTACATAATATTGAAAATTAATTATAAGATTACACTTACTTGATTTGGTTATCATAATTAAATTTTATCTTATCATTTTACAAAGAAAATAAAACATTAATATATCTTTTAAAATATTTTCAAAATTATATTTCTCTATCTGAGACGTCGATAGAACTTTCAAAACGAGTTAGGTCCATCGACCCACTTACTCCGTCACATAAAATGGATAAATTGAGTCGATATTATTTCAAATATGTGTCGGTGGACGGATCGATGGCCACCCACTAAACTCAACACAAAATCGTTAAGTTTGTCTCATCGTACAAAATAGACAATTCAAGTAATTTTGCCACCAACCAAAATGAAAGCTATATATATATATAGCTATATAAACATTTTCTTTAGAGAAATTTCTCTTCACACTTTGTTTTGAGGAAATTTTCTTGTAATCGTTAAGTTAATTTCTTTGTGGAGTGGAAGGTAATTCCATTCTTTGGGTCTGTTTACTCCATAAATTTTGACTAGATGATTAATTCTTTTCTTGTTCTAAAAAATATGAACGAGACTTTTTTAAAAAATAAAATAAAATAAAAAATTCATAATCTCATGATCTAAAATTAGAAACGTATAAAAGAAATTTTAAGATTTTTAACTACATTAAAATTAGAAGAAGCAATTACCTAAATATCTGAAAATATAATTTATCGTGATTATTAGCAAACTTTAGCAAGCGTCTTAACCATTCGATGGAAGAATTCTATGCGTTTTTGAAGTATCGATTTAGTTTATTAATTGATGTCCAGCTCGAAGTCACACATTCTTGTCCAATTTATTTATTAAGGCTCCGTTTAGTACGTATGATGTGATAAGTAAATGATTAGTCATTAGAGTGATTAAAAAAATGAGAGATATGGATTAATGGTATGATATGATAAATAACATGTTGTTTGGTATAATTTTAAAATGATGATTAATTTTGTAAATTTTATTGTAATGACCCAAATATCCCAAGTGCTAATTAAATATATATTCTTAAAATAATTGGATAGATAATTAAATATTTATATTTATAATTTACATTTATTAAAATTAATTTAAATATATTCATTAGAAATAAATTTGTAAATATGCATTTACTTTAATAATTAAAATAGCAATAACGTTTTGAATGTTAATGTTAAATAAAATTTAGTAATAATTATAATATTATCGTTTTTTTAAAATAATTATAAATATTCTTAAAATAATTTGATAGATAATTAAATATTTATAATTATAATTTACATTTATTAAAATTAATTTAAATATATTTATTAGAAATATATTTGTAAATATGCATTTAATTAATAATTAAAATAGTAATAATATTTTGAATATTAATTTTGTTGTTATATTTATTAGAAATATATTTATGGATTGCGTATTTTTTAATAAACGACAAAATAATATTTGCCATGGTATAAAATGAGTTCCGAATTTCAAATTCTTTATATATATTTAAAATTTTGGGATAATTGAAATGTCATGAAGCAGAAAAAGAAGTCGCATAAAAATTTGTGGTCAAATAAAAAGTGAGCAGGGTTTTGGAATAAGAAATAAGAGGAAAAAAATGTAATTTGATGAGTGTTGATAGCCTATTCCACTTGTTTTATTAGATTAATAATCAAATAATTATCCATACAATTGGATCTTAAATCGGGTCAAAATAATTATTAAAATATCTTAAAATTTTAACCAAACATTAGATAAATATTTGATTATTTATCTAACTTTGTTTAATCCACCCAACCAAACACACCCTAAGAGTATGCTAGAGAGAAGAGAATGGGATAAGAATTGAATAAACATTCTCATATAATTCCATATACCCATGATTTGTTGTGCATGCAACCAATGTCTCGTATTGGAAAATCAAGAGTAAGATCATGTGTTAATAAGATAGAATTATATTTCCATTGGTAATAGGCTTTTCAGGTAAAGTTCAAAAGCAAGTTCACGAGTGCTTAAACCCAAAGTGGATAATATCATACATGAATTTCATGACACTGCAAGTGATATCAGAGTGATCATGATCGAAATCGAACCATGTGGATGGAATTCTCGGATAGTTAAACGAAGGAGGTGAGGGATCTCGCTAAAAATATTTTGATAAGCTCTCGAGGCGGGTGATGCTTCTGATATTTCATGTAAGGTGTGCGTCTCAACGCAATGAAGAGGAGTCGAGATTGAGCCACGTGGATAGAATTATTAGATATTTAAATGAAGGAGGTGAGAGCTCTCGCTAAAAATATTTGATTAGCTCTTGATGTGGGTGATGCTCTCGGTATTTCATATAAAATGTGCACCTCAACGCAGTGAAGAGGAGTGACCTCGATTGGAGGATGGATAGACTTGAGGGGAGGCCCGAACCGTAAAAATAATTGTGGAACTTCGTTTGAAAAGATGATTGTTACTAATGCAACTAAAGTATATTGAAAAATTATGAGCTGAGAATGATCATTCTCAGATTCATGAAAAAAGTTGTTGCATCTATTTAATTGGATGGAGAATGATCATACTCACTCCTCAATTAATTCTCATTATATGTTTTTGTTATTTAATTTAACTAGTATAAATCTATATCTTAATAATGACGATGATGATAATAATAGTAATAATATTTTATTACAATTATAATTATAAAAATTAAAATACCACAATAATAATTATGAAATCACGTAATAATAATATAAAATTATATAATAAAATAATTGTTAAATCGTAATTATTATAATATCTTATTGAAGGACAAACATTTAATAAATAAAATATTATTTATAAAAGTAAAATTAAAATCTATCACTAACGTTAATTAGTTATAATTAATATTGTATCAATATTTTAAATTTAATTATCTTTAATAATAATAAAAAAATATTTTTTGAGTATTCTGAAATTTAATTAAAAAATTATTCGATAATTAAAAATAATTTTATTCTATCATATTTCATTTTATTGGTATCAATCATCTTAATTATAGAATAAACATATCATTCTATTCTTATTCTCATTCCGTTCTAAAGTTGATTACATACCTATTTTATTCTATTAGGTCATGCTTGTTTTGATTGAACGAAATAATGTAAGAAAAAAAATTTTAGAATAGAATGAAAATAAGAATGATATATCTATTCAATTCTTATGATTAACATTAAAAAATAAAATGAAATAGAATAAATTGGTATGTAATAAAAAATGAAATGAAATAGAATAAATAGGTATTATATTGCAAATTAGAGAGATGATTATATAATAAAGAATAAATAATATATCAATAGAAATTAAATTAAACATATTGTGATATAATATACGTTCAGTTATGTTACGTTTTGTTTAACTCCATTGAGTTAGATTTTACGGTTGTTACCAAAATAGAATTTGCCTCGACCATTTTTCCGGCTGATTTGGTTGCACTTGGATTTATCAATTTGATTTAAAGCGAGATGTTTAATTTGATTTAAATAAGTATTTGAGAGATTTAAATAAATATTTGAGATACGTATTTCAAATAATCTTTATTTTAGGTGTATTTGAATCCACCGTAATATGAAGTGAACTTAAAATTTAATACAATTTTTTCATGCAATCAAGTCGAAGAATTCGAAATCAATAGATTTAAAATCCATAATCTCAAATACATCAATCTAAACACAACTTTAAATGTGCTCGCGAAGTTTTGGGCTTAACATACAAGCAATTTTAATATGGTTTCGTTCCGGAAAATTTATCAAGAAAAAAATATTTACATTGTGAGACGGTCTCATGAATATTTATTCGTGAAATGAATCAATACTGTTCATATTTATAATAAAAAATAATATTTTTTATTGATGATTAAAATAGAATATTTATCTCATAAAATTGACCCACAAAACCGTTACATATGAATTTTGTGTTCAACAAAACTGCTGTCTTCTCATGTATTTGGTTAATTTGATGCTACATGGAGAATAATACATGGACCGGAGATCCAATGGCTTAAAGGAAGCCAAATCATTTCCTAAATATGTTCCAACAGCTGCAAGCAGCTATACGTACGAATAAATTTGGTGAAATACTTTATTTGTTTACGATATTGTTCAACTTCGAGTTTTCATCTATTAAAATAAATTTGGTAAAATAGTTTTTTGGTTCATTAATTTATTTAATATGAATTTTGATATTTTAAATTTCAAGTTTTGATTTCGATACATTAAAATATTTATGTAACGTTATAAAATGTTGACATGAAATCGAAAAAATATCGATATGATATCGCAAATTATTGATCAGTCCGTCATCAATTAAATGAAAATAATAAAAAATTAAAATTTAATACACTCGAACCAAACTTGAGAAACTTATTAAACCAAAACACAGCTGGACAAATAAATAGACCAAAAAGTCATTTCCCCCGTATTTGGTTAACATCTGTAACACATCCACCTTGACGAAATTCTCTTTCGAGTCAAATAATCCTCCAATAACTCTCGTACTCAGCGACACTTCTGAATCACACATTTTATCACTCAGCGCTGCGCACATTTTAAGATAATTTTAAATTGACCAAAAATGGATTCATCGTCGTCTCTAGATCAAGGAGTGAATGAATCTTTGTTGAAATCCCAAATATATGATGCGGAGGTTAGCTCGGAGCTTGAGGGCATCCTTTCGGACACATCCTTGTCACGGCGCCGCCGCCTGCAGGAAGCCACAACACTCGAGCTCCGGTATCTATTCAGGCTTGCAGGTCCTGCGATCGTAGTTTATCTGCTGAATAATATTGTTTCCGTTTCTTCCCAAATATTTTGCGGGCATCTCGGTAATCTTGAACTCGCTGCTTCTACTTTGGGAAACAGTGGCATCCAGCTTTTGACGTATGGAGTCATGGTAAATACTTCGAACCAATAAATTAGACTCTTAGATACACAGGAAAAAAGATTACTCATCATTAAGATATAAAATAAAAGTATCGCAATTTAGTATTTTGGAAAACGCAATTATTCTTTTCCTGACAAAAAAAGGGATAGATCCAATATATCTTAGTCCTTTTATAATTTTTAATCTGTCGGATTTCAATTTTAGTCTACTATCTTTGTTTTTTTTTACAATTTCATTCTATACTTCATGTTTATGTTCTTAGAGAAAACAATTTTTTGTTTCTGTGAGAGTGGTGATGGAATTTGAAGTCGAGTATAGAGATGACAAACCCGTCTTATTGTTATACCTAGTTTTTATACACAGTAGATCCGATACTGAAAAACGAGTTTGAGCTTTAGTTCCAATAATTTCACTTTGTTTTCTCTTATAATGACTCGAGTTTCTCACCCTTTAGNTGTTATAACTAATGATTAATCTCTACAAAGCAAGCAGACTGAATTTGATCGAGTCAGGTTGTTATTTTCTTGCTTTTTAAAAAGATAAAACCATTGTGACTGGGAACATGTGATACAACAGTAAAGTTTCAAAAAGATTTATTCTTTGTCTTCTCACCTTTTTCCTACCTAATTGTTGAGTTGACACTTGATATCTTTTGTAAAAATGCAATACATTTTTATTTTGAAATTCTTATTAATTTATATTTAAATTTTTTTGAAATTTTTTTACAATAATTTGTAATATTAATGTCACCTTAATAAGGGATTAAATAAATAATATACTATATATTACTTTTAGACATATATTGCTTATAATACATTTGACAACAAAGTCTCAAATTTAAGGTTAAGTATAGGATTCCAGTCTTAATTATAACAAATCCTATATCACTAAGTTTAAAAAAGGCAATCAACTAACATAAACCTGGAAAGAAAGTTGTAGTATGTCTGAAAAAACATAAAAGCATGCCTGAATCTAGTTTCAAATTTTATAAAGCGTTAAAAAATATTTTGTCTAAATTTCTAACTAGTATTTTAAATTTAATTGACTATTGAATCATGTGCTGTTTTTTTATATGTTATTTTTTTAAGGAGTTATTTATATATTATTGTGTGCGACTTTTTTGGAATAAAAATATAAATTTACATCCCGGCCCACTTGTTCGGCTAATAACTTTAATTTAAAGACCCTCATAAATACATATTGTACTCGTGTTATCATATGGGGATGACAACATGGTGGGGATAGGTTTGTCATCATGGTCTCCATCCTTGAATTGTATCACTATCCTCGTATCCATCTTCATCTTTGTTTCTTTAGAGTTTGAGTAATCCTCGAACTTGAACTCGTAAGTAGACTTATCAAATTGGATCAGGTCCGTCTTGCTACAAATGTTGAGCGGGTTGGATTAATAAAATAGCAGATCGTTTGGAAACGGACCAAACGGGCTGGTTGCGGGTCAAGACAGGGCGAGCCAGCCCACCAAATTATGGTAGAATTTTATATTTTTAAGTTTTATATAAAAATTGGAATAAGTCTCATGCGCCTTAATCACTCTCTCATCTTATTTCTTTCTTAGTCCTCCATCACTCTCTCATCTTATTTCTTTCTTATTTTTCTCATGTGCCTTGCCTCGTCTCTATCACTCACTCTGGTAAAATTTGAATCTATGTGCTAATGTAGAAGATCAATATTGAATGGAATTTAATGAAAATTGAATTTATAGTATTTGTTTAAGAATGGGTCTCATGTGAGACCGTCTCACGGATTTTAATATGTGAGACGGGTCAACCCTACCCATATTCACAATAAAAAGTAATACTTTTAGCATAAAAAGTAATATTTTTTCATGGATGACCCAAATAAGAGATATGTCTCACAAATACGACCCGTGAGACCGTCTCACACAAGTTTTTGCCTTTGTTTAATTTCTTCATGTTTGGTTTAAGTACTTTACCTTTTATTGATTATGTTGTATGTTTTCTTAATTTCTTATTTCAATGTTTTTAAGTATTTTATGAAACTATTTAACTGAAATATATTTTTCTTCTATGTTTACTGTGATACTGTGTAACATTTTTTTCTTAAAAAAAAATAAGCGGGTCTGCCCTTCTAACCCACGGCTCAAAGTGGGTTGGGTTGGCGAGATGCCCCGCCTAATGGCGGGTTGCGGCGGGTGGCGGGCTGGCCCGCCCCGCCAAGTTTGACATGTCTACTCGCAAGGATCAAATTCATATCTCGAATTGTGTGTAAACGCGTAGAAATTAGTTGTAATGACCCATTTTAACTTTTATTTTTTTAAAATAGCCTTGTTTACTAAATTTTTTATAATATAACTTTACATTTTTTAAAAATCCTAAAAAATGCCCATATTTTACATTTTTCTCTATCTTAATTTATTTTTGGGCTTGACGTGTAAATTTTTTTTTTTTACAATCATAAAAATTGTAATTGTAATTGTAATATGACAAATAAAGTCATAAATATTTTTCATGAAATGATTTTTACAATATTATTTGATTTTGATAAAAATATATTTATATTAGTAATAGGACATTAAGAATTTATGAATATTCAGCATGAATTAGTGTAATATTTGGTCAATTTAATATAAAAATTATAAATTCATTATATCACAATGATATTAATAACAGAGAACCTTTTCTTCTGTATGAATCGATCTTATTCCATTCCAATTCCTTCCCGATACCTCCCAAAGAAAATAAACAATAATAATAATGAGATCTATCATTAGTATTCTTATTCTTCATCAATATTTTTTTTATTAATTTTGTTATTAAATATAATTATTAGTATTTCTATTCTATTTAAAAATTGAAAAAGAAAAAAAAAATGAAGAAAACAAAAGTTTTTAACTCTGCACTAACTATCTCATATTGCAAATCAGAATTGTTCATAATTAATTATTTATTTTTTTAATGTTAACTTATCTTTTATTTGACTATTAATTTTAATAGAAAATTTCTTATTCTATTTTTCGATGTTTCCTTTTATATAAATTTTCAGATTTTAATTTTGAATTAACTTGTATTTTTGCAATTTAATATGTTTTTTTATGTTTACGTAGAAAGGGTTTAAAAGAAGGCTAATATAAAAAATGTTTTAAAGGTAATTTTTGGAACTGAAGGCTATTTTTAAGAATTAACTTACTTGAAGGTCGAAATTGATTATAGTAGTTTAAGGAAGGCCATTTTTCAAAAACCCTCATTTTGTGTTTATTTCAAATTCATAACATGAATATATTATCATGAATGAATTATTTTTTTCCTCGATTACTTATTTTTCATAAACAATATGTCTAGTAGCATCATAGAATTAGATTTGAGGAAGACCATGGTGCGGAGAACCAATTTTTTAAAGAAAAATTACAATTTTTATCATATAATTTGCATGATTTTTCATTTTTTGAAATACTCTCAATTAATTTACGGTTTTAAGCCACTAGTTTGCGATTTTTTTTTCAATTTTAGTTTTTTTCACTTTTGATCGACGACATTACACCAAAAATGATTACATCCGTGATACCGAAAAATGATGATATTGTACTGGAAATCGCATGTCAGCACTTGTTTTTCACTAAAATTAGAAAAAAATGCAACTGATCATCAATGGGTATGCATGTGTTGTGTACTCACTCAAATTTTCCTTTGAATCTCCTCTATATGAGTAGCTCGGAATGGGAAGTGCGGTAGAAACCTTGTGCGGGCAAGCATACGGAGCGAACAAACATGAAATGCTCGGAATATATATGCAAAGATCAACAATCCTCCTTACGCTCACAGGCATCCCCCTACTGACCATTTACATATTTTCCAAGCAAATTTTGATCTTCCTCGGGGAATCAAAGACAGTCGCATCAGCAGCCGCGCTATTTGTGTATGGCCTAATACCTCAAGTCTTTGCATACGCTGCAAATTTCCCCATCCAAAAATTCTTGCAAGCACAGAGCATAGTGAACCCGAGCGCTTATATCTCGGCAGGGGCATTGGTTGTGCACCTTTTCTTGACGTGGCTCGTGTTGTATGTGTTGAATTGGGGACTGTTGGGTGCTGGTTTTGTACTTAGTCTTTCATGGTGGATTATAGTTGTGGGGCAGTTTATTTACATTTTGGTATCAGACCGGTGTAAGGAGACGTGGACCGGGTTCAGTATGATGGCGTTTTCCGGGCTGTGGGGGTTCTTTAAACTGTCTGTTGCATCTGCTGTTATGCTGTGCTTGGAGGCTTGGTATTATCAGATTATAATGTTGGTTGCTGGTTTGCTGCCTGATCCCGAAGTGACACTCGACTCTTTGTCTGTCTGGTAACCAAACAACAAATCAACTCTTCATTTCTTGGTTATCATAAATGTTATTATATCCGAAAAATCCATGAAACGATTTTTTTTCCCATTGATGAATTAAAAATATTTAAAATACTAATAAGTTTATGAAGTGAAATTTAAGTATCAAATAAGAGATCTGGAATAGTTCATACAAAAAACGATCAGTCTAAGCTCCTGTTAGAGTTGTCTAGTCAGATACTTTACTAGCAGGGTTTCTTTTATTTGCAGAATATATAAGGTCAAAGCCTTTCTGTAATTGAATAACATTGATTCATTTTTCGATTTGTAATATACAAAACATATTCTCTGTTCTTTCTCCTACAACGAAGAACCTCTTCTGCGTCAATGTAGTTTTCTCCTTTTCCTAATATGGTATCAGAGCGCTAGGTCTAGGTCTCGCAACTCTAAATTCTTTTTTTTCCCTTGGCATCCGATTTCTTCCAATGGTGAAGGGAGCTCAAGCTGCAAACAATAATGCCTTTCTGTAATTAAATGACATTCATTCATTTTTCAGATTTGTGATATACAGAAGATATTATCTGTTCTTTCTCCTACAACGAAGAACCTTTGTATCAATGGAGTTTTCTTTCTTCTTAGTAGCCCCTCATGCTTTGTAATAAAATAGAGATTATATCATAGAAACATCCCTCTTGCAAGCACAAAGCATAGAACAAGCACAAAGACCTCTCGAGTCTTGAGAACTCCAGAATTTTCTTAATCTGAGTTAAAATATCGTAAATTTCAATTTTTTTTCCTGTTCGTTTCTCTGTCGAAACAAACTTTAATTGATATGCGATGAGAATCAATTTATATAATTGTAATATAATGCATTATTTTATAATAACCATCTTATTATATTCTTTCATACATTTACATTAAGATCCACTTTAACGTAGAGAACAGCTACAAGACAAGAAGTGCGTACAATCTCATCGACCCTTTCTTTGATGGAAACTTGATTAAAAATGCAGTTGACATGGTTTCAATTTACATGCATGCAGTGTGACTATCCTCGGATGGGTGTTTATGGTGTCTGTGGGGTTCAACGCTGCAGCGAGGTTAGTATAAGTTTTTGTTTCTTTCGGTGGCTATTTTTAATTATTCGAAATCTAATTAAAGTGCGTTATTGATAGGAGAAATTGTAATTTTAATCATTTATGTTTACTTATTTGGAATTTTGGTCATTTATGTTATTTAATAAATTTCGATTTTATTCCATTTTTTTCGCAGTATAAGTCCTTTTAACAAGTGGTGGTGTTGTCGGTTGACGTGCTGTTGATGCATGCAGTGGCATATCAGGACTCACGAGGAAAAAAAATTAAAATTGTCCAAAATTGAAAGATACATTACTAAAATAGAAATGCATCGATTTAAAATATCAATATCATAAATAAACAAATATATCGTTGAGCTAGTTAATTAAACATGTCTATGATGTCTACTATTGGCACGTCCAGAACATTTGTAAATTTTAAATATATATACATATAAAACTTACTTTCTGTTGTTGCTTTGATTTGAATAAATAGTGTTAGAGTTAGCAATGAGCTTGGAGCGGGGCACCCGAAATCGGCTGCATTTAGTGTGTTGGTGGTGACCTTAACCTCTTTAATTATTGCATTCATGTTCGGCATCATCTCCCTCGTGTTCCGTCATCAGCTCAGTTACGCCTTCACCTCTGGCCAAGTTGTTTCTGATGCAGTCTCAGATCTTGCACCATTTTTAGCTGGAGCCATTCTGCTTAATGGGGTTCAACCCGTTTTATCTGGTATGATATAGGCCTGCAGACGCTGCGAGCGAGTGACACACGACACGCTCACACGCACATATATATGTATTATTGTATGTATTTGCTTACAATATATAATTTATGAGTTACTTATAAAGGTGTTGCTGTTGGATGTGGATGGCAAGCATTTGTTGCTTACGTGAACATTGGTTGTTACTACATAGTTGGTATTCCAGTGGGCGCTGTTCTTGGCTTCAAATTCAACCTAGGTGCCAAGGTACGTACGTTGTTACAAAGGGCAAATTTGTTGGAAGCGTAATCAATTTAAGAGAATAGAGAGAAAGAAAAGAGTCAGGAACTCTGAAACTATTTTATTTCTTCTTCTTGTTCTAACCTTGCGTGAGTTACTTAACCATCTATTTATACTAAATTAATGTCTAATCTTATCTGATATTTAAACTAGAGAGTCCTACTCCTATCTATCTGGGAAACTAATAAACATGAGATTGATTTTAAATAACTAGGACTCTTTGTTGTCATCCAACAGCCTCCCTCAAATCAAGCTCATCAGATTTCATCACACCGAGCATCTTCTTACAGCCGGAGAAAATCTCGTATTTCAATGGTTTTGTAAAAATGTCAGCGACTTGTTCTTCGGTTTTGCAAAACTCAAGTGTTATCTCTTCTTTGTTCACCAAATCTCTGATGTAGTGAAACTTTATTTCAATGTGTTTGCTTCTTCCGTGAAAAACTGGATTTTTGGCCAGGGCTATTGCTGACTTGCTATCGCATTTGATAGTAGTTGTTGCTGCTATGTATTCAGCTTCTGTTGTCGACAAGGCAACCACTTGTTGTTTCTTTGATGACCAACAAAAAAATCCAGATCCTAACTGGAAAGCGTAGCCGGAAGTACTCTTTTGTTGTTCAGTGTCACCACCCCAATCACTATCAGTATATCCCACGAGCTGAAAATTATCAGATATAGAGTAGAGTATTCCATCATCCGTAGTCCCTTTTATATATCTCAAAATTCTCTTTGCTGCCTGTAAATGAGATTGCTTTGGACTCTCCATATACCTACTTATGATTCCCACACTATACACAATGTCAGGTCTGGTTGAAGTCAAGTAACGTAGACTTCCAACCAATTTCTTGAAATATGATGAATTTACTAGTTCACCAGTACCTTCCTTGGTCAAATTCAGTCTTTCTTCCATTGGAGTGCGGATGGGTTTACAATTAGACATTCTGAATCTGTTAAGAATTTCTTTAGCATACCTTTTCTGAGAGATAAATATTGCTCTCTGATTGTGTAACTTCAATGCCAAGAAAATAAGACATGAGACCCATATCTGTCATCTCAAACTCTTGTATCATCCCCTTCTTGAAGTTTGCAATCATCTCTGGACTATCTCCGGTGAAGATAAGATCGTCGACATATAAGCAGACAATTAATATTTTGTTGTCTTTCCCAACCTTGATAAATAGTGTATGCTCAGACGGACATTTACTAAAATTTTGTGGCATGAAATATGTGTTGATTCTTGCATACCAAGCTCTAGGGGCTTGCTTAAGCCCATATAAAGCCTTTTGCAATCTGTACACCATATTTTCTTGTCCTTTCTTGACATATCCATCAGGTTGAGTCACATATACTTCCTCCTTAAGCATGCCGTTGAGAAATGCAGACTAGACATCCATTTGATAAATTTCCCATTGATGTTGGGCTGCTAAAGATATGATCATTCTAACAGTGTCTAGTCGAGCAATTGGTGAAAATACTTCAAAATAGTCGATCCCTGGTTTTTTTTTTGTACCCTTTGGCTACTAATCTAGCCTTGTACTTGTCGATTTCTCCAGTGGACCTGTATTTAGTTTTATATACCCACTTCACACCTATAGGCTTTTTTTCCTTTTGGAAGACTTGTTAGTTCCCAAGTACCGTTTCTCTCAATTGCATGCATCTCCTTGTCCATTGCTTGAATCCAATTTTGGGCACTTGACGCTTCAGCATAAGTTGTTGGATCGCAGTCTGCAAAAAGGGCAAAGTCGATGATTTCATCATCAGAGGCATCGTTGTCGTTTGATAGGATGCAATCTTGTAGTCGAGCTGGTAAGATTTTTTCTCGCTGTGGGCGATCAAGTACTGTCACTGTGATAGGTTGTTCACTTGATTCCTCATTTTGTGTGTGGGATGCACCATCACTCTGATAAGATTTATTATCAACCAACACAAATTGAAAATTATTTTCTTCTTCAATGCTCCATTGCCATTCATCATTTTCGTCAAACATGACGTCTCGACTAACAATTATCTTTTGTGTAGCGGGGTTATACAACCGATAGCCTTTGGTCACATTACTGTAGCCGAGAAATATGCACTTTTCGCCTTTAGCATCAAGTTTCTTTCTCAACTCCTTAGGCACGTGTGCATATGCCACACATCCAAACACACGAAAGTGTGCAACGCTAGGAGATCTTCCATTCCAAATCTCGTATGGAGTTTTCAACTGGAGGGTCTTCGTTGGACATCTATTTAAGATGTATGTTGCACATGAAACTGCTTCTGCCCAAAATTGCTTTGGTATATGTTTAGCTTGCAACATACAACGAACCATGTCCATAATAGTGCGGTTTTTCCTTTCTGCAACTCCGTTTTGTTGAGGTGTGTATCTAGTAGTTAGCTGATGCTTGATGCCAATTTGTTTGAACAATTTGTCTCCAACCATATATTCAGAACCTTGATCTGTCCGCAGGGTTTTAATTTTTAGTCCACTTTGTCTTTCTACATAAGCTTTGAATTACTTAAAAATATCAAGAGTCTCTGATTTATTTTTGAGAAAATAGATCCAAGTCTTTCTACTGAAATCATCAATGAATGTGATAAGGTACCTATATCCTTGGTTTGAAGAAACCTCAAAAGGACCACAAAGATCAGAGTGCACTAGCTCCAGTGGCTTTTTGGCTCTCCAAGACTGTCCTGAAGGAAATTCCTTACGACACTTCTTTCCAACAACACAGGTCTTGCATATATTTTGCGGAGGTGTGATGAGAGGTAGTCCATGCACCATTTGTTTACGACTGAGAATATTCAAACTGTCGAAGTTCACGTGCCCAAATCTCCAGTGCCATAGCCATGATAGATCTTGAACCGATGTACTAAAACAAGAAATATCATATTTAAGAGTCAAAGGAAAAAGTCGATTCGGAGTCATTTTTACCTTTGCTATCAAACCATATTTTTTGTCTCGTATAGTGCAATTCCCTTCATTAATATTGATGACATAGCCTCTTTCGGACAACTGTCCTATACTGAGAAGATTCTGGTGAAGACCAGGAACATAATATACATCTGTGATTAGTGTCTTTGATCCATCCTTTGCAATTATGTTGATTTCTCCTTTCCCTGAAACAGGAATCCTCGTGTTATTCCCAAATTTTACTACTGACCGAATTGTTTCATCCAGTTTTGTGAATAGTTCTTGTCGCCCACACATATGATTGCTGCATCCTGTGTCTAAAAACCAAATATTTTTCTGATCTTCCACTGCAATATCACATGTGAATAACATGGCATTTTCTGATTCATCACAATAATTCACTTCTTTTGTGTTATTATCTCGTTGCACATGTTCATTAATTTTTTCTGTGCATTGAGATTTGTAATGACCATATTTTTGACACTTGAAGCATTTAATATGAGATTTGTCCTTCTCTTTACCATTGTTTCTCTCTGTTCCTTTGACAGACTTATTGTTGTTCCTTTCATTGACTTGTCTGTGGGAACTTGGTTGTCCTTTGAAGTATTTTGCTTTATCGATCGTCAACTGACTTTGTAAAGCTTCCTCAATTGTCTTCTCAGATTTTTCTTTAAGACGTTCATGTGCCAAAAGAGAACCCATCAACTCGTCAACTGACATAATTGATAAATCCTTGGATTCTTCTATGGCTGTTACGATGTACTCGAACTGTATGGTCAGAGAACGGAGGACTTTCTCAACTATCTGTTGTGGAGTGAACTTCTCGCCATTGGCTTTCATCTGGTTGACTAACGCTAGCATCCTTGTGAAGAAATCAGAGATCGTTTCTGTTTTTTCCATTTGAAGAAGTTCAAATTGTCTTCTTAAAGTTTGAAGGCGAATCTTTTGAACTTTCTCCACACCCTTATAGGATCTTAAAAGAGTGTCGCATGCATCTTTTGCTGTCTTGGCTGTCGCAATTTTTTCAAAATTATTTGAATCAACAGCTTGAAAGATGATCAATAAAGCTTTTCGATCTTTCTTCTGTTTTTCTTGTAATATGCTTTGGTCGTCTTTTGATAATGTTTCTACATTATCGGGTTCTGTGAATCCTTCTTTGATGATGTCCAAGATCTCTTGGTATCCAAATAGTACCTCCATCTGAATCTTCCAGTGTTCAAAGTTCTTTCCAAGAAGCTTTGGAATTTGGGTTTGAAAGAAATCGCGGTTGGAAGCCATCAATTAAAGATAACTCTGTGGGAAGAATTATTTATCACTCCTGGAATTCTTTCTCACAATTTTTGTGAAATCCTTGCTCTGATACCAGATGTTGGAAGCGTAATCAATTTAAGAGAATAGAGAGAAAGAAAAGAGTCAGGAACTCTGAAACTATTTTATTTCTTCTTCTTGTTCTAACCTTGCGTGAGTTACTTAACCATCTATTTATACTAAATTAATGTCTAATCTTATCTGATATTTAAACTAGAGAGTCCTACTCCTATCTATCTGGGAAACTAATAAACATGAGATTGATTTTAAATAACTAGGACTCTTTGTTGTCATCCAACAAAATTCTATACTGAAAAAATTCTCCCATTATTCAATTGGGTGATAGGATTTGTAAGGAATGATTTATGTGCAGGGAGTATGGTTGGGCATGATGGGAGGGACAGCCATGCAGACCATAATCTTAATATGGGTCACCATTCGCACCGACTGGAATAAAGAGGTACTCGTTCTTTACTTTGCTAAATTAGAAAACTACGATAAATTTGCTGAGACATAAATAATTATTAGGTTTTTTTTAAAATATTTAACTGAAAATGATCTCATAATTTCTATTAATATGAAATAATCTATTAGTAATTATATTTTTTTAACCTTAAAATAAAAATATATTTGATACCCTATCTATCTTTTCTTGAAAATATAGATTGCTTAATTAATTTTTTTTCCTTAGAGTAAATTAGTAAATTAATTTACATGATTTTTTTAAAGTTTCATAAGAAGTTTTTTTTAGTGATTTCTTAGAACTAACTCCTAATTAATTTTGAAAAGTGATAATTGATTTCATGTTTATTTCACAGAAACAAATATTTTAAGTGGCGTTTCTGTCCAATGGCAGATAAACATTAAATTACTCAAAAAATTTAAGGATGATGAAGTCAAACAAATTTAAAAACTCAGGGACCATTTGTCGATTATACATTAATATTTTTCTATGACGTTATTTATTTGTTTATTTTTATTAATATTATTATAAAATACACCATTACAAGATCGTATTTTGGAATATTCAGGTGGATAAAGCAAGGAGCCGATTGGACAAATGGGCAGGCGTAAAGGAAGAAAATTGCGACAAGTGACAAAAAAATGCACGATTATAATGATTGTGCCTCAACATTTGATTTCTTATTAATGTTTTCTTTGAAAATCGTAGATAATGAGTTTTCTATGAAAATCGTAATTAATGAGTTTGAAACTTCTTTTAACTTTCTATAATCAACACGGTTGGTAAGTTTCTATTGGTGGTACGGTACATAGATCGTCGAACAAAAAAAAAAAAGTTTTCGAAAACATTCTTAATTATTTTAAATAAATCGTATAATGACATTTATCCAACGACTCTACCAATAAAATGATGGCAAAAATTTGTGTGAGACGGTCTCACGGTTTGTATTTTGTGAAACAGATCTTTTATTTGGGTCATCCATAAAAAAGTACTACTTTTTATGTTAGAGTATCTCTTATTTGAGTCATCCATGAAAAAATATTATTTTTTATGCTAAGAGTAGTATTTTTTATTGTAAATATCGATAGGATTGACCCGTCTCACAGATAAAGATTTGTGAAACGATCTCACAAGAGACCTACTCTAAAATATACATTTATATAATCGTTATATATAATGGTATAGACTGTGATTTATGACAATAATCCCAAGTCATTTCAAACATTCTTCTTTGTCGATTTTCAGAAACGGACAAATTATATCGTAAAACAAAAAAAAAAAACTACGATGTGATGTCTTAAAATTGTACATGAATAACATACGTCAGGTTGATTCGTTGACTTATTCGAAGTCTTTTTCGAACACACATGATTTATTAAAGATCTTTTAAAAATTGCGTGTACAAACGAAGTTCGAACTATTTGGTTTTTATGACAATTCTTGAATGATTAGAAAGTCTAAGGTCTCGATCGTCTGTTGAAACTTAAACGTTCTATTTCGGCTAAAAACTGGAACCTGAATATTATCACTTAATCTTCTTGGCGTGCACATTAACTATCAAATATTGTAAAAAAATATTAAAATTTCATAAAACTTTAAACTAGGAAAAATCACATTTTGTGTTACGTAACTGGCATGTTTTCTATTTTCAGTAACGCTATCGGTCAATTTACAGTCTGTCCACAAATTTTTGCACAATTTTCGATTTTAGTCATTTTTTGTCGGAGTGCTGACGTGGCGCTGATAAATGAAATGACGACGAAATGTTGACGTGTCGTCACTGAAAATTGATGACATGACACCAGATATTGTTGACTTGTCAGCACACATATGAAAATGAATAAATTAGAACAAAAAAATACTAGTTAGTGAACTAAAACCATAAATTGATTGATAATAAGAAAGAAAGTAAAAAAAATTGTAAATTAAGAGACCAAAATGTAAATTTATAAAATTATAAAAAAATATAAGGTTGTTTTGATATAAAACGGTATATAAAATTTTCTTATATTGTATTTTTCGATATGATATATAATTTTTGATACAACACGGTATATATGGTACCGTCCCTGGTAACAAACATCCGGCCTAAGATGTGACCTTTGTTCGGTTAATTTAATAATCAATCATTGAGATTCCACGTCAAATCGATCGTACTACATGCAATAATTTAATTCTATTGCAATGGTTATAGTTTATTAAACACGACATTTTGGAGGGTATCTTCTTGTGTATCTCTTGCTTCCGATTAGATTCTAAACTAATGGAAACCAAGACAATTAAATCGCAACTTGTAATAGTGTTCTTGGTCGGCATTTGCTCGGCCGCAGCTATTCTCGACGACGAATCTTCCCTTCTAGCCGTCATGGCTCGCTTGACACCAAACTCCGTATTGGCTAAAAATTGGTCACAAGGGACCGATTATTGCCACTGGATTGGGGTCACTTGCAGTCCAAGGCACCTTAGAGTCACGGGATTGGATCTTTTCGACATGGGTTTACAAGGTACGATAGCACAAGAAATCGGGAACCTCTCCTTTCTGACGTACCTGGACGTCAGTAACAACAGCTTCTATGGCCAAATACCAGACGAGATGGGGGGTTTGGGACGCCTTCGTGTGTTGAGAATGGCCAACAATCAGCTTAATGGTCAGATTCCGCTTAGTTTCGGATCTCTAATCAATCTTGAAAGGCTTAATTTGTCAGGAAACCTTCTCAGTGGTGCGATACCTTGGAGTGTATTCAACCTTTCCGCGCTGAAAGAAATGGATCTTCTAACGAACCAGTTATCTGGGACACTGCCTTTGGATATTTGCGATAATCATTTACGAAACCTGCAAATTTTACGTCTTAGAGATAATCAAATTGATGGGGATATTCCAAATAGTCTATGCAACTGCGTACAACTCCAGAAACTAGATCTCTTTAACAACAAATTCACTGGAAGCATACCAATGGCAATAGGAAACTTGTCACAGCTCCAGTTCCTAGCTGTAGGACGAACTGCGCTAACGGGTACGTCAAAAAATACAAAAAAAATAGAAGAAATTATTTCAAAAAGCTAGGTTTTCATATATATGCCAAAAATATTGAAGGGATGATATAGGTTTCTAAAGTTTTTTATATCTTAGAAACCGCAGAATGTTAGAGTATTTTCTAAAGGGAAAATTATATTTTTTTTGTCAACAGTACTCATAAATTTACGGTTTTGGTCTGCTATGGTTGCAACGAAAAATGATGATATGCATGGCGGATTCAGGATTCAAAAGTATCTGGGCTGACTTCGATCCGTATTAGACAATAATAGTAATATAGGTGAAGATTCTATTAAAACCAAACCGAACTTTCTAAAATGGAAAAAAAAAAATTTTTTCAATGAACCGAATGAACTTTACCACGTAAATATAACAAATCAAACTAAAAAGATTGGTTAATTATGTCGGTAACCTGAACTTTAAGATTTTTTTTTTTAAAAAAAGAAGTTTTAATTAAAAAATGTAATGTAAAAATTGAATTAAATAATATAAATTTTTTATTAAAAAAATATTTTTAAGTCTAATTCTACTGTCTAATAAAATTTTATGAGAATTTTATAACATTTATATCCTTGTAAACTTTATTAGAAAATTTAATAATATTAATTTTTTTAATAAAAGTTAGGTTTGTCCGATTAACCAAAATTTTATATTAACAATTAAAACTAAACCGAACTAATCGATATTTAAAAAACTATAATCGAACTTTCGAATAAACCGAACTGATTTTTCAAATTAATTCAATTCGCTCAGTTGTTTTGGTGGAAACTAATATTTTGCTCACCTATAAAATGTAATTGATGTATGCCCGTTCTTTACTTGTCGATGTCTGCCCTTTTAGTTTAAATAACTTGATATTTTTTTTATTACCCGAGTTATCTAACTAGAAAAATCCAATTATTCCAAAAAAATTTCAACAAAGAATTTTTTTTTTCAAATCTCTTAATATTCAATTTTCGGTTATTCTAACTAGAAAATAGCAACACAAGCTAATAATAATTGCAACATCAATAATTCTCAAATATCTCAATCAATTGATTTTTTCCTCAAAATTTGCAACAATAGATTTTTCGGGTAAAAATTTAAACTAGAAAATTTATATACATCATAAGACAATATTAATGCAATTCAAATAATCACAATTAAATATTCTACATAATTTTATAGTTGGTGAATATTACCTCAAATTCGTATAATTTCATAATCTACGACAATAAACAAGAATGAAGTGTGATTTGTTGTAGGCATTATTCTATTTTTAATTTTTTAACATGTCACCAAAAATTGCTATCATGGCGACAAACATTGCTAATTTGTATGGTGTCACACAAACATCCAGTGAAAAATACTAAAATTGAAAAAGAAAAAACAAGTTAATGAACTAAGATTATCAATTGACGGATAAGATGACCAAGAAAAAATAACATGTAAGTTATAAAACCAAAAAATGTATTTTTCCTATTTCTAAGCATATAAACTAAATTTTAGTAATTTTCCGAAAATTTAGATATCTTGGGCGGAAAGAAATAATTATGTTAATCATTAAATGTTATTTACACAATGAGGCATGTTTTGGTTCATGTGATTGACGAATGATGTACGATACATAAACGAACAAATCGATAAATATGAACAACAGAATAATATGCAACTCAAATTTTTTTTATAGACATCGAACAAAATATTGGTAGAAAAAAAGCTATAATTTTATACGCAAAAACTTGTGTGAGATGATCTCATGTGTCATATTTTGTGAGACAAATATCTTATTTTAGCCATCCATAAAAAAATATTACTTTTTATGCTAAGAGTATTATTTTTTATTGTGAATATCGGTAGGGTTGACCCGTCTCACAGATAAAGATTCGTGAGACCGTCTCACAAGACACTTGCGACGACTTATAACATCAACTAACGAAAATATTCACTTGCTCCGTATTTGATTTGCCAAAAGTATACAAATTGACAACACTGTTGAGCGACACGTGAATATATATACATGCAGGCACTATTCCATCATCAATTGGCAATTTGACAAATTTGGAGACACTGGTGATCAGAGAAACCTCTATTCAAGGAAAAGTTCCTGTCGAAATTGGGCGCTTACGGAGTATAAAATGGTTGGATTTGGGAGAAAATATGCTGCACGGAGATATACCGCAATCCATCTTCAATCTCTCAACATTGCAAATGCTTTCGCTTCTCAAGAATCAGTTATCCGGAAACCTCCCTTCTTCCATAGATGAAGATCTTCCAAATCTTGGAGCTCTATATCTGGGCCGTAATCGAATCAATGGAACGATCCCAAATTCCATCTCGAATATCTCAGGATTAGTGGCTCTAAGCGTCTCTAACAATTCTTTCAGTGGACTCATACCCGTTACTCTCGGGAATTTACGCCTGCTACAAGTTCTAGACTTGGCAGAGAATTATTTCACCAATGATCTGTCCATACCCGAACAAGAATTTATTACTCCTCTGACAAAATGCGAGAATCTGGAGTTATTGCAGTTTCCCATTAATCCCATAACAGGAATGCTCCCGAAATCCTTAGGATCGAACAATTTATCCGCATCACTTGTGAATTTGTACACGTTTTCTTGCAGATTAACTGGCGCGATCCCGGATGAAATTGGTAATCTAAGCAGCTTGACTTTGATTAGCATCGGAGATAATTACTTCACGGGAGTTATTCCGGAGACTTTACAGCATTTAAGCAACTTGCAAGTGATTGATGTTTCCATCAATACGCTGGTGGGCCCCATTTCCCAGAGCTTTTGCAACCTGAGAAATATTTTTCAAGCATCTTTTTCGGCTAATAAGCTATCTGGACAGCTACCCAATTGCTTAGGAAGCCTTCCTTCCCTGCGAATGATCGATGCTGCGGACAATGCCTTCAATTCTAATATACCGTCCACTTTTTGGTTAAATAAGGCAATTCAGAGCCTGGATTTATCTAACAACTTCTTTGATGGTTTACTGACTGAAGAAATGGGAAATATGGATAGCTTGGCAGACTTACGTTTGAATGGAAATAAACTCTCTGGGAAAATTCCAACAAATATTGGAAATCTTCAAAGCTTAAGCCATGTATCACTGTCGGATAACAAGTTCAACGCCTCCATACCCGATTCATTTGGCAAGTTAAAAGGCTTGCAATACTTGGACCTGCCCGTCAATAGTCTATCCGGTTCAATCCCAAAGTCATTGGAGACACTTGTATATCTTGGTTACTTCAATGTTTCTTTCAACGAACTCAGCGGTGAAATTCCAAATGGAGGGAATTTCGTGAACTTCACAGCCGATTCTTTCAGAGGTAATATAGAGTTGTGTGGAGCTTCCCGATTCGATGTCCCCCAGTGCAAATTGGATAGTATTCCTAAAGCTTCAAGAAACAATAGGCTTTTGAGATATATACTGCCACCGATAGCTTTACTTATAGTTGTTGCAGCCATGTTTTTTATAAGCTTGTTTCTAAAATATCGTGGTGAAAGATCATTGCTTTCAGCGCTGTCCAACTTGCCTCTAGGCCCTAAGCACGACAGGATTTCGTATCGTGAAATTCTTAGAGCCACAAGAAACTTTGACCCGGAAAATTTGATAGGAAGTGGCGGCTACGGATCGGTGTACAAAGGATTCTTTCCTAATGAGAAAACGTATGCTATCAAGGTTTTCAATCAAGACATGCAGTGTGCACTTAAGAGCTTCGATACAGAGTGTCAAGTAATGCGTCGCATTCGGCACCGAAACATAGTCAAAATCGTTACAAGTTGCTCCAATATCGACTTTAAGGCGTTGGTGATGACATATATTTCTAACGGCAACCTTGACAGATGGCTTTATTCTCCTGAAAAGTCCTTGAGCATTGGTCAAAGATTGGAGATAATGACAGATGTGGCATGTGCGATAGAGTATCTACATATTGGTTATTCATCACCAATCGTCCATTGTGATTTGAAGCCAAGTAATATCCTCCTGGATGAAGACATGGTTGCGTATATAGGTGATTTTGGCATCTCTAAACTCCTATCAGAAGATCACAGGATGGCACAAACTAAGACTTTGGGCTCCATTGGGTACTTGGCACCAGGTAAGGTTTTTCTCATTGAATTTTTAGTTAGTTGTTTTCGATTCTCGAGGTGGGCCAAGTTCATTTAGTCAAAGCCCATGATTTGAAGACACTCAAAGCCCATGTGTGAAATGACAAGCCCATATATTATGGGTCCAGTAAACACTAGGATCAATCTAGAAGGATTTACTGTTGTAACAGAATGAGTGATAAGATTTTACGTGTCAATAGCTAGTAGCTTCGAATCCTCTGTATAAATAAGTTATCAAGCGAAAATGATATACAAGAAGAAATGTTTCACACCTGTATTGTTATTTCTCTTTATCTACTTTTCTAAGTTGGTATCAGAGCCACACCATGGCTAACGCCAGCACCAGCAGTGCTTCACCCATCCTCACGGAGATGACAGCAACTGTTCCAAGCCTTTTATCTATTAACCCAGCCAATCAGATTAATTCCGTTAAGCTAAGTGACGATAACTTCCTTCTATGGCATCTTCAAGTTCTTGCTGGAATTCGTGGCTTGGGATTGGAAGATTTCATTCTTACAGATCCCCCAATTCCTTCCATTGAGATTTCTGAAAATGGCACCAGTGTTACTAGCAATCTTAAAATCATTAACTGGAATAGACAAGATCAGCTCCTATTTTCTTTCCTCTTATCGTCTATGACAGAGGCTGTTCAAAGCCAAATGATTGGGCGTACCACGTCCTCTCAACTCTGGCTTCGTGTCTCACGCTTATTTGCCTCAAGATCAAAGGCAAAAGTAATGCAATATAAACTACAATTGCAGACCCTGAAGAAAGGAAATCAGAGTATGAAAGATTATCTGAGCAAAATGAAACATCTCATGGATATTTTAGCAGCATGTGGTCATTCCATCAGTGAGGATGATCAAATCCTTTATGTCCTCAGCGGAGTAGGTCTTGAATATGATTCTGTCGTAGTTCACGTAACCTCAAGAGTTGATACTTTAGCATTTTCAGAAGTTGCTGCTCTCCTTCTCACTCATGAAGGACGTTTGGAATTGCACAACACCAGCAATGACACTCTACCTCATTCAGTGAACACAGCTACACTCCCTCCACAGAAAAAGCCTGAGCAATTCTCTTCACCTCGAGGATTCTATTCCTGTGGTCGTGGTCGAGGTCGCGGAAGGAATACTCGGGGGGAACGACGTTTCTGGAACAATCATAATGGCCGATCTATCTGTCAAATATGTGGGATTGCTGGCCATGTAGCAGAAATTTGCTATTACAGGTTTGATGCTGAATTTGTTCCTAAACCTGCAAATTCCTCTCGGTCACCATCGCAGGGATTTTTGACTTCACCACACCAAGGTCATTCACGACCTCCTTCACCAATCTATCCATCCGCAGCCTTAGCCACTGCTACTTTTGAATCTGCCGAGAATGATTGGTGGTTTCCAGATTCAGGTGCTTCCCATCATGTTACAAACAATCTTGGAAACCTCACTATTGGCTCCGAATACACTGGAGGTGGTAAGGTTCATATTGGAAATGGTGCAGGTCTGTCTATATCTCATGTTGGTGATTCTAAATTTCGTTCTTCCTCCTCTCGTCCCTTTATATTAAATAACTTGCTCCGTGTCCCTCGTATTACTAAAAATCTTCTAAGTGTTAGCAAGTTTTTTCATGATAATAATGTCTTTTTTGAGTTTCATCCTTCCGTTTGTCTTGTGAAGGATCTAGCCACGCAAGCTGTTCTTCTCCGCGGAATTTTGCATGAAGGTTTATACAAGTTCACTCTTGGGACTCCTCTTCCAGCCACCTCTCCACAGCCTACATGCCTTCACTCCACATTTTCTGCCCCATCTACTAATACTCCCCAGCATTTAACCAAGGATTCTCCATCCATTTTGGACCAGTGGCACTATAGATTAGGACATCCACCCCTTCCTATTGTTAAGCAAATTTTATACAACTGTAATTTGTTGATTCCAAGAACGGCTGTTATGAAATTATGTGAATCTTGTGAACTTGGTAAAAGTCATAGACTCCCCTTTCCTAATTCGCAAACAGTTTTTTCCGAACCTCTTGAACTTGTTTTCTCCGATGTTTGGGGTCCTGCACACACTCCTTCACGCAATGGTTTCAAGTACTATGTCAGCTTTGTAGATGCCTTTAGTCGATTCACATGGATATATTTTCTTAAATTCAAATCAGAAGTAGTTCAAGTTTTTTCTCATTTCAAAAAACATGTTGAACTACAACTCAACCATAAAATCAAAGCTGTTCAATCCGATGGGGGTGGAGAATTTCAATCCTTAAGTACATTACTTCAAACATATGGGATAACACATAGAGTTTCCTGTCCGTATACATCAAAACAAAATGGTGTCGTTGAACGAAAACATCGTCACATAGTCGACACTGGTTTGTCTCTTTTAGCTCATGCTTCCATGCCGTTACAATTTTGGGATGATGCTTTTTCTACGGCTGTCTACCTAATCAATCGATTGCCTACAGTTGCTCTTCAGGGGCTTATTCCTTTTCAGACACTGTTCAAAAAGTCACCAGATTACTCTTATCTTAGAACATTTGGTTGCCTTTGTTTTCCATGTCTTCGTGATTATAATCCTCATAAACTTAACTTTCGCTCCACCTCGTGTACGTTTCTTGGCTATAGTGACAAACACAAAGGGTATAAATGCATTAGTACCACTGGTCGTGTCTTCATTTCAAGGCATGTCAAATTTCATGAGCAAAACTTTCCTTTCCAGAAGCATCTTGATGACCCTAGTACCACTTCCATACCTCAACCCTCTTCATCTTCACTTTTTTATTTGCCAAAAGTTCTTGCCTCTTTTACCTCAACTTCTCCAGCACCTCTACTCAATGACTCTTCACCTCAGCTGTCCCCTGCTCACTCTGATAATACACCAGCTGCTTCATCTATTGTTTCTTCACCTCCTGACCGAATAATTTCTTCACTATCACCTTCCCCTTCAGTCACCACACCTGCGCTTACTCCATTGAACCTTCACCCGATGGTGACTCGTTCCAAGCATGGGATTTTCAAACCAAAAGTTCACTTATCTTTACATTCCAGCATCTGGGAGCCATCATCTTTTCAAGAGGCCAGCTCACATCCTGAATGGCGTAAGGCTATGGAAGTTGAGTATCAGGCACTAATGCAGAATCATACATGGACTCTTGTACCACCACCATCACATTTACCTATCATTGGTTGTAAATGGGTTTTTAAACTCAAAACAAATCCAGATGGCTCTGTTGCTCGATATAAAGCCCGGCTTGTCGCAAAGGGCTACTCTCAGACTCCAGGGCTTGATTACAAAGAAACATTTAGTCCGGTTGTGAAACCTACCACCATTAGACTGGTCCTGTCTGTGGCTGTCTCAAAAGGCTGGCGAATTCAACAAGTTGATGTCAATAATGCCTTTTTACACGGTCAACTTACTGAGCTAGTGTATATGCGTCAACCACCAGGATTCGAAGTCTCAAGTCATAGCTCTACTCTCGTGTGCAAACTGAATAAAGCTATATATGGGCTAAAGCAAGCCCCTCGAGCTTGGTTCGAACATCTATGTCATACTCTAAAGCTTATGGGTTTTATTGAATCTAAAGCTGATGCCTCCTTATTTGTTAAAGCTCACGCCACTTCTGTAATTTATGTGTTAGTCTATGTTGATGATATTCTAATTACAGGAAGTGACGCTACTCAAGTTCGATCACTCATTTCAGCTTTGCACAATCAATTTTCTCTTAAAGACTTAGGAGATGTGACTTATTTCTTGGGCATTGAAGTTTGCAGATCACTGGATAAATCCATGACTCTCACTCAGACTAAGTATGCGCAAGATCTGCTTCTCCGTACTAAGATGAGTAATGCCAAAGCTTTGCCAACACCAATGACTTCTGGTCTCAAGTTGTCTTCTAAAGAAGGTGAACCTTTTGAGGATGTTACACTTTATCGCAGCACAGTAGGAGCACTCCAATATCTAACTATTACTCGCCCAGACATTGTCTTTAGTGTCAACAAAGTGTGTCAATTTATGCAAGCTCCTTCACACTTGCACTGGAAGGCGGTAAAACGCATTTTACGATACTTAAATGGTACACTGGGATATGGTATTCGTATCACTCCTTCCTCAGCTTTTATTCTACAAGGATTTTGTGATGCAGATTGGGGTAGTGACCCTGATGATCGTCGATCTACCTCTGGTTTCTGCTGGTTTTTTGGGTCTTCGCCAATCTCGTGGAGCTCCAAGAAGCAACCAATTGTGTCCATATCTAGCACTGAAGCAGAATATAGAAGCGTTGCTAATGCCACCTCTGAGCTTCTCTGGCTTCGATCTCTTCTGTCTGAGTTACATGTTACTGTCTCAAGTCCACCTATTCTTTGGTGTGACAATCTCAGCACAATTGCACTAACTGCCAATCCCGTATTACACGCAAGAACCAAGCACTTAGAGCTTGATCTCCATTTCGTTCGAGAAAAAGTATTGGCCAAAGAACTTTCAGTACGCCATGTTCCTTCCATTGACCAACTGGCGGACATGCTTACTAAACCCTTGTCAGCGATCATGTTTCATCGTCTTAGGAGCAAGCTTTGCGTGGTTCCTCATCCCCTGCAAAGCTTGAGGGGGCCAGTCAAAGCCCATGATCTTGAAGACACTCAAAGCCCATGTGTGAAATGACAAGCCCATATATTATGGGTCCAGTAAACACTAGGATCAATCTAGAAGGATTTACTGTTGTAACAGAATGAGTGATAAGATTTTACGTGTCAATAGCTAGTAGCTTCGAATCCTCTGTATAAATAAGTTATCAAGCGAAAATGATATACAAGAAGAAATGTTTCACACCTGTATTGTTATTTCTCTTTATCTACTTTTCTAAGTCATTTCACTCGTTTTCTTTGGATGTTAGAATACGGATCAACAGGCATAGTATCGACAATGGTGGATGTTTACAGCTACGGGATTTTGTTGATGGAAACATTTACAAGAAAGAAGCCAACGGATGAGATGTTTTTTGGAGAGTTAACCTTCAAGAAATGGGTTTCCGAGTCATTTCCCAACGCTGTAATACGGATTAGTGATGCTAATTTGCTGAATACAAGTGAAGAATCCGTGATAGTTAAATATGAAAATTGCTTAAGATCAATCATGAAGCTGGCTTTAGAATGCACAACAGATTTACCTGAAGGGAGACCCAATATGAAAGATATTCTAGCAAAGATGAACAAGATCAAGATTGAAGTTCTTTGCTAGTTAGATCATCACCGGAGGAAAAGTTAAATAATTATATGTTTATGCTTTTTACGTTCTTAGTTGGATCCTTGTTGATACTCATGTTTTGTTTGTGAGGTTAAATAAGAACTAATGTTAATGTTGTTGGGTGTAATAATTGTCTCTGTTGGAAGAACGATCGAACCGTGATGTTTAAGTTGTTGTGCGGTTTAAAAGATTTGAATTTCACCGTTACTACTATCTATAGCTTTTAAGTATATTTAAACTTAGTTCACCTTTAACAATTTAAGTAAAAAATAATATTTGAGTTGACTTGATTTGATTATGTCTTTATTGAATATATAAAGAATTATATAGAGCATCTTAATAATTATTCATTAATGATGTTGTTAACTACATTTGGTGAATGTTTGGGATTGGTGCACCCAACGAAATAATGCTTATGAAGCTGAAAGATTAGTAGGAGAGTAGTAAGCACTAGAAATCATGGCTAGTACTTACTAATTGTATTAAAGAAATAAATTAAATTTTTTAATTAATTTCGTAAGAAGTTTGATGATGGTCAGTTTATCATGAATTAATTAATTAATAAATAATAAATTTATAAAAGAATAAACCAAATAAGTATATAATCAGTTATGTTATTCAAATATATTTATAAAATGTATATGAAATACATAAAATCAATAATCATATGTAATTCTCGTAGTCAACATTTGATCATATAAAACAAATTAATTTTCTTATAAAGGAATAAATCAAATTGAGTGGTAATTAAAAAATGTTAAAAGTAAAGGTTTAAAAATTATGGCGATAAAGTTTTTGTATTGAAATATTCAACTATTTTGAATTTTATAGCGAATTATTTATTAATTTTTCATAGTATTTGGAACAAATATTACAATGACATCAAACTCTTTCGCACATGTATTTTACTACTGTTACAAAAATCATTAACAAGGGGACAAAAAATGAATGTAACATAGTTGTCGACATTTTTAATTAATGTGCTAAGCACCGCCACCAGAACCATATTTCTTGCCAAAGGCAAGGAGCTGCAATCTGTCGTAACCAGATAGCACACCAGCACCAGCAATAGCTCGTAGGATGTTAGCTCCAGCCCCCTTAAATAGGGACTTAGGTCCTTCTTTCTTGATGATCTGGGAGAAAGCATCAATGGAGCTCTTATATTTGACAGCTTCCCCAGAAGTCATCATCATCCTTCTACGAACCGTATCGATTGGGTAAGCTGCTAAACCAGCACCATTTGTCACAGCCCATCCCAGCAAGAAACTTGCCAAGAAACTATCCTGTAGATATTAGAATACAAAATCCAGTTTCAAGACATTTTAACTCAAAAAACAAAATGTGATGCATGCTAAAAAAATGAGAATAATTGAACTATTGAAGTCTTCTAACCTGCAACGAGCCAACAAGAACAACAGGCTTTAAAGAGTCATAAAGGCCAAAGTAAAGACCACGATAAACTACAATTCCAACGCAAGAGATGTTAAATCCGCGATATAGTCCAACAATGCCATCCGATTGAAGCGTTTTCCTGTAAACATCAATCAAGCCATTGAACTGCCTTTCACCACCTGTTTTGACAGCCTTGGCATCGTTTGTCAACCTTGTTCGGGCATAATCAAGGGAGTACACAAAGAGGAGGGATGTCGAACCAGCAGCACTACCCGATGCCACGTTCCCTGCAAACCACTTCCAATAACCGTCCTTGTCTTTATTGAAGTTAATCAGTCTCTTGAAGTGATCTTTGAAAGCGAAGTTAAGGGCCTGCAGATACACACGAAACTAGAGATATAGTTGATGTTTTTCGGATCAATATTGAGAAAACATATAAAATTATTAATAAACTTCACAAGAAACAACTGAGAAACAAGGGTTACAGTACTCAGGTTCTTGGAATTGCGGCATCACTTGATCCTACAATTAATATTACACGCGTCCAGTCCCTGCTCCAACCCAGGGCCAGGTGTTTTGGTTAATTAATGCAGAAAATTATTAACTTCTGGTATAACAACAAGTATTCGGTCATATTCTAATGCTCTAAGATTCCACGAAGATTGTATCTATGAAGATAAAACATGAAGCAGATATTTAAGAGAGCGATAGGAAAGCCGTGACTTTGTCAATATATTAACCTGTGTGGGAAAGTATCTGATCACATTAGTATTATTGCCTCTCCAAAGAGAAAGGACACCTTCATTCCTGATATTTCTTGCGAAGCAGTCCGAAATTCCCTTGTATGGTTCAGACAGCCTCCCAGCTTTGATCATCTCATCTTGATTCTGAATTAGCAGTTTCACTCTCTCAATCGGAGCAGCCACGGTTTTCGATACAGCACCAGACACACCTCCCATTAAAAACTCCGTCATAAAAGTGGCTAACCCCTTATCTTTCTCCGCTGGAGCCCGTATAAGAAAAGATTGAGCATGTACCTTTTGAACTACAGATGGATATAGCGTACGATCCACCATGTTTGCTACTTATTATGCTAACCTGACAAGATCCTAGAAACAAAAACAATTAGAACAGGTTAGAAAAAGCAAACAAACTATATTATCTACATGACATAGGATCAAACAAAAACAATGAATTTTCTTAAAATTTACTTCAATGAATGTAAGACGAACAAGAGAGGATATTCGGGTACCTGATTCGTTAATTGACGAATCCTTAAGCTGAGTGAGTATTTATCAATATATATAATATAAACCAGTCAATTCGAATTGCAATACTTTTCTTAGCCGCCGATTTGAATTTTCCGTTGAATTTTCTCAACCCACAATTCATATCTATCGACGAGTTAAGTTGAAAGTGGGAGAATGAAATCTTGCGCTATTTTACAAGGACAGCTGTGCAATTATTTTATAATAATAATGCAAATCTTAACATTTAAATTTGAATAATGTTTTAATATGATGTAGTATAATATTGTACCCCAACTAAACTGGAAAATACAAGTCAAATTTGATATCATGAGGATTCCTAATTGGACACGAACACTCCGCCTGCGTTGAGTTTGTCATTTCCTATTTGGTTTCTTCATTTTTCTAGAATAAACCTGCTCACCTTCCTATTTGGTTTCTTCATTTTGTTTTAATTATTATAGATATGTATTAAGTTTATTATTTATTTTTAAATGTAAATATTATTTAAATAATAATAAAATATTTATTTTATTATTTTAATAATGAGATATCTAAACATAAAAATTAAAATAATAATTATTTATTTTTTAAATATTTATTTATTGATTTATGTTAATTATTAATAATTAAGGAATACTTTGATTTAATGATTTATAGATAATATAATTTAGTACAAAAATGCTCGCTTCGCACTAAGAAATACTTTAATTGATCATTTGTGGGATAAATATAGTCATTCAAATGTTTGAAGTTGTATTTTTATTATATTTGAAGTTGTATCTGTATTATATTTGGATTTTGTATTCATATTTTTCAATTTAAATAATGTTCGTATATTAATTCATATTATATATAATTTAATTTATATTATATAATTAAATTATACTTAAATCATTGAAAGAATTTAATAAAAAAAATTACACGGAAATAATGATCTAACTTGCCTATACATAACTCATTAACTATACATAAATCATTGAAAGAATATAATAAAAAAAATTAAAAAATTGACCCACCCCTGCAAGCTACCCAAACGAATTGACCTATTTAGACCAACCATCAAACTTACACGGAAATAATGATCTAACTTGCCTATTTTTTCATGGCAGAATAGATTAATCCGACGAACTTAACTTTTTTTTACTCTAATCTAGGGTCGGTAAGATTTTTCATATATTATCTAAGCCCATCGTATATTTTTTTAAGACTATTAAGCGAATAACAACTTATGGTATTGGCTTACATTTGAAGGAAAATGTGATGATGTGATGAAATTTTTATATTTATCATCAACTTAAACTAATCAATAATATCGCTCACAAGCGCAATTCAAGAATCAAGAACTAAATGGTTGGATACAGATTTTGAACTCTATAAAAAATAAAACATAACTTTGGAAAACATGTAACTAATAATAACTGCTTAACACAACCATATTAGCTATACCAAAGACTCGACTAACTACAACAAAGGTGTTGAGGATAGAAGTTTAATGCCTTAAGCAGAACATAAGGATGCTCTTTGCTTTACCAATAATTGCTTCAGCTTTTTAATTAGCTTTGGATCTGAGCACATGTAATCTTGGAATGACTCCCTCAAACCTCGCAACAATATCTTGTGATCTTCATCTGGATCCATGTTAAGTAACTTCGAAAACAAATCTTTCCAGAGTTGGATGTTCCAATATCTGAAATACAAAAATTTGAAGACTATAAATTAGATGGATCAAAACTTGTTCAAACTTTGAACGCAAGGGAAACTTATTTTGTAAAATTCTATTTTAAAGCAAATAAATAATTTGAACTAGTTATGAACTCTGAGTTTTGACTAAAGAATCTATATACAAAATGAGCCATATTTGGCAGGTTTTGGTGTGATATTTACGTATAACACGTTTGTGAACCCTGGCGCATGATAAATGGTATGATAGCCCAAAGAGAATGTGATAGTCATTGTGATAATCATGTCCCGCATCAGATTATAAATAAGAATTTTAGTAAATTAATTGTCAATTCGCTAAGCGAAAATGGAAACGAATTGGATGTTTGCGAAGTTCAGTTAGTTGGAGGATCTCATTAATGGGTCCATACAGCTACAAATGGATAGTAGAACTGGTCATTGGTGGGAACAACAAGTTATTACCCAAGAAAAAGTGTTGTTTTCATGAGAACTGCAATTTGAACTTAAAAGATATAGTGCTACATGTATAGATTTATTGGATCCTAATATATTAGATTGCAATGAGTGCATCATGTTCTGAAGATTAGCGATTCTGATAGCTCTGTCTCACGTTGACTTGGGGAAAAGTTTGTAAGGATTTATAGGACTACAAATCTGATGCCTTTAGCATCATCAATCCCATCTAGAATCCTGCCATTAGTGGATTGTTCATACTCCATGACAATATTATCTAAAGATTTTGAAAGATGGGACAAACCTTTTGTAGTGTGATTTAGGTTGGTAAAAGCAGTTTCCGTCAGAGGAGTATCTTTTTTCAATTTCCATATATGTATTGTGAAGCATCAAGTGAACGACAACACACATTCCATACAAGTCCACCTGATCTCAAATGCCGAAAAAGGAACAGTCAAGTTATATATCAGTGTTGATAAGGACTATTCATAATGATTGATTACGTAAAATGTACCTGAAAATTCCAAGGCTTGTTTTCTTGCATCTCAAGGCAGCGAAAGCCAGAAGTTCGACTATCTCCAACAAACTTGGTGCCTTGCGGAAAGAGATCTAAATCGATTCCTCTTCCCCAGTCGACAAGGCATAGACCCTGATGGATATAACCTGACTTGTAATGTAGCAATATCAACTGAATAACCATGCACATAAGGCATTTGGAAATTACCTGATCACGCCAAGATCCAGTACGTTTGCGGAAATCATTTTCATTTTCGGTTGGATCAACCCTAGCATTGAGTTATGCAAAGTTATGAATTTGACTAAACTCTCAAGAAGGACAATGAAGTGTAACTGTGCAACTACTTAAGAATATAATATAACGCAAACAAAGCTCTACAATGACAAGAAGAAGTTAAGGGAGGGTAACTCTCTTTCGCACTTCAGGAAAAGGTTTTACCAAACAGAGATGTGATCTATATTTTGGAGATTGGGAAAAAGGAAAACAGAATCACATCATTCGGCAACTGGTTTCATGAGATCGGAAATGTTTACTTCTTTGTTTTACACAATTTCAACTTCTAGTACTAGGTTGGGAGTGTGGCCCTGGGCAATAGAGATTCAATTTGATTTATGGAACATAATTTAGCGGGAGATTCAGATCAAAAAAGGAGGTTTTTGGAGGAAAATTCAGGAATTACGCCACTATAATCTTCACACTATTTCACAATGGAGTCTTAACGGATGTGATATACATTGACAAGCTATGTTTTTAAAAAGGGAAAACAACATTGATAAGGTGCTATAATTAATTCCCAGTTTTGAAGATAGCATTTTTACAAATGTAAGATAGTTAAATGCTTACATTTATTCCAAACACAAAAAGCTTCACTTTGTTGGTCTTCCATTATATACACAAGTACTGTTATATCTACAGTCTAACAAGCTTAACATAGAAAGGGGTAATAGAGGTTGAAGATGTCCAGAAGAACAGGAAGATATACTGCTTAGATACTCATGTTTCAGGTAAGTAGATTAGAAGTAACTACACATCTGTCTTGAGAAGAAAATACTAACACCTATGATAATTGGGTAAAATCGTGCCATGAAATCAAGCAAAAGGACATAAGTAAATCAAGTCTTCGAAGCCCAGGGCTTCTAATCATAAAATGATAAAATGCCTCCTGTTGGCAATTCAACATGTTGAATTACCTGGAATACCGGATGAGCAGATTGTCAGGTTTAAAGTCACCATGGATAATTTTAGCATCATGCAGTGTTTCAAGAATTTGAAGCATTTCTATGGTATAATAAATGCATAACACTTCTTCCATAGACCCCCCTATGACGGCATTAGAATTTATGGCATCCTGCAGAATTTTAACATGAACGGTCTAAGGGGAAAAGCTTTACAACGTGAACCTGATGAATAAACGTATGTCAACCTGAAGCGTGCCATGAGACAAATAATCAGAGACCAGAACGCTGTAGTCAGAATAGAGGTGCAATCTATGAGCAAAGCCAAAACTGATCCTCTGAAAAAATGAGCTATAATGAGAAACAACTTTATGAAATAGATTACATGTAGATTTTTTGTCAAGACGTTCATTTACCTCTTTTTCTGAAATCCGCATATCAAGTTGCCGGTACATGTAAAATTCCCAAGGAAAGGGCGGTTTTTGTATCTGTCAGATTGGAAGGTCCGGAATCAATAATATCTTACAGTGAACTCTAATTTCGTAAAAGGTGAAAAAAGATGTATAATTACTTTAAGGGCAACAACATCATCAGGGTTGCTGTCGACATATGCTTTAAACACCTGAGCAAATCCACCCTGACCTGCACAGCCTTTGATCTCGTACTTGTTTCCACCTTAAGCATTATAAATCCAAAATACTCAGAAGTCGAGCAGACAGCCTCAAGCCTAGTATGATGGTAATAATAACAAAAGGAAATTTACTAGTACTTGACATTCACACCCGTTTGCCTTAAAATTAGAGTACTCATACTGATGATGTTCAGGAACACAATCAAGCAAAGACTAAGGGATTGGCAGATAACAGGTTCTTAAGCCGTCTTAAATTGGTTTTATAGAGGTCTTTTGGTAGATGCTTTCTAAGGAGACTGAAGTTTGTAAGTTGTTGACCGCTATATCTAAATTTTGGTTTATTAGATTTATTGGGAGCAAATTCAGTCCTGTTCGACCCCGGACCGCATTACCTTCAAACTTAAGTAACCTGAAAGAAATATTGCTTAAAGCCAAAAGGATGTATACAACACTTACATGGTGGCTAGAGCCTAGAGCTCAGCTCCCACATGTAAAGGAGTAGAAACCTTCTATTTCCTACTTTTACGAAGACAGCAGTCATGCCCCATTCCCTTGAATTTTTATTTAAGATTATTGAACAGGAGAGCCCTACCACGGGAAATTATAAAGTCCATCAAGTGTGCTTCACTCGGTGGGGAATAACCATTCATTTGACGTGGGGCCTCACACCAAATGAATGGTGGATGCTACACCGTGTAAAGCATAGTTGTCAAGAATGAGCGTATTGCGCGTAGCGTAGCGAAGCCCCGTGGCGGGGCGCTACACGCACTGAACTTTGAAGTAGCGAGCTCTATCGTCGCTATCATCGTGATAACGTTTGAGATGATAGCGTAAAGCAAAGCTACATAACATTTTTTTAAAGTAACGCATGTTTTGTAGGCTCATTTTGCACAATTTTTAGGACCAACTCTATTTCAATTCAATGTTGCTTCTCCTCTTCTGTTTCAATCTTCTCAGCTTCACCCAATCAACCCTAACACAAACTCTACAATTCAACATTGCTTCTCCTCTTCTGTTGCTTGTGGCTCGCCGGACTTTGGGCTGTCGACCGCCGTACTTAGTACTCACTTCACGTCACCGCCGGTAATATTCTGCTTTCTGTTCTTTTTCTTTTCTTTATTTCTTTCTTCTTTTTTTTTTTTGATTTTGGGTTTTTTGGCATGGGCTTAGGTTTTTCCTTGAAATTATATTTTTCTACATTTCTTGCTTCATTTTGTGTCTTGTATGATATTTCAATGAAAAAACTTTAAATAATTTTCAAATTTTACAATAATTTATTTTTCTGCATTTACAATAATTTTCAGATTTTAATTATTCTATTAAAGGTTTTTTAATAATTTTCAAATTTTACTTTTCTTATTTCAGATGTAAAAACTATTATTAATTTTCAGATTTTACTTTTCTTAATTTTAAGATATTTCAATACTTACAATGAAAAGTTTTTCCTTACTTTTCAGAGTTTAAAAGATGGAAAACTTATAAGAAGATATAAGGAAGAAAGCTATTGGATGGAACTATGGGAGGATGGTCAACCTAGACAAGATTGCTGATGGGATATTATGTAACTTTTGCCAAAAAGTTACAAAGGGTAGGATAACAAGGCTCAAACAATATCTTGTTGGAGAATTTAAAAATAAAAAATCTTGACCAAAAGCCCAAACATGTGTTAAGCAAGAAATGAAATATCACTTCGAAGAAAAGTTAGCCCAAAAAATTGTCATGGATTTCATACCTCACTTTGATGATGTTTTTTACACAGAAGAGCAAAGATCATTTTGAAGAAAAGTTAGTTCAAAAACCTGTCATGAATTTCATACCTCACTTTGATGATGTTTTTGACATAAAAGAGCAAGGAGATGATATCGATTCACACGGGGATCCCTCTCGTGGAAATCGGTCGACGTCTATTTCTTCCTTGGTCAATTCGTCAATATTACAGCCCAAAAAACCACGGCAATTGGGTCCTATAAATACTTTCTTTCAGCTAGACGCCAATAATCAAGGTGGTAAAGCACCCCAATTTAATGAAGTTCAAAAACCGAGGTCTGATGCAATTCAAAATTTGCAAGGTAGATGTATGTTATAGGGATCTCATTCAATGCGGTCAAATATGAAAACTTCNATGTTAATTATTAATAATTAAGGAATACTTTGATTTAATGATTTATAGATAATATAATTTAGTACAAAAATGCTCGCTTCGCACTAAGAAATACTTTAATTGATCATTTGTGGGATAAATATAGTCATTCAAATGTTTGAAGTTGTATTTTTATTATATTTGAAGTTGTATCTGTATTATATTTGGATTTTGTATTCATATTTTTCAATTTAAATAATGTTCGTATATTAATTCATATTATATATAATTTAATTTATATTATATAATTAAATTATACTTAAATCATTGAAAGAATTTAATAAAAAAAATTACACGGAAATAATGATCTAACTTGCCTATACATAACTCATTAACTATACATAAATCATTGAAAGAATATAATAAAAAAAATTAAAAAATTGACCCACCCCTGCAAGCTACCCAAACGAATTGACCTATTTAGACCAACCATCAAACTTACACGGAAATAATGATCTAACTTGCCTATTTTTTCATGGCAGAATAGATTAATCCGACGAACTTAACTTTTTTTTACTCTAATCTAGGGTCGGTAAGATTTTTCATATATTATCTAAGCCCATCGTATATTTTTTTAAGACTATTAAGCGAATAACAACTTATGGTATTGGCTTACATTTGAAGGAAAATGTGATGATGTGATGAAATTTTTATATTTATCATCAACTTAAACTAATCAATAATATCGCTCACAAGCGCAATTCAAGAATCAAGAACTAAATGGTTGGATACAGATTTTGAACTCTATAAAAAATAAAACATAACTTTGGAAAACATGTAACTAATAATAACTGCTTAACACAACCATATTAGCTATACCAAAGACTCGACTAACTACAACAAAGGTGTTGAGGATAGAAGTTTAATGCCTTAAGCAGAACATAAGGATGCTCTTTGCTTTACCAATAATTGCTTCAGCTTTTTAATTAGCTTTGGATCTGAGCACATGTAATCTTGGAATGACTCCCTCAAACCTCGCAACAATATCTTGTGATCTTCATCTGGATCCATGTTAAGTAACTTCGAAAACAAATCTTTCCAGAGTTGGATGTTCCAATATCTGAAATACAAAAATTTGAAGACTATAAATTAGATGGATCAAAACTTGTTCAAACTTTGAACGCAAGGGAAACTTATTTTGTAAAATTCTATTTTAAAGCAAATAAATAATTTGAACTAGTTATGAACTCTGAGTTTTGACTAAAGAATCTATATACAAAATGAGCCATATTTGGCAGGTTTTGGTGTGATATTTACGTATAACACGTTTGTGAACCCTGGCGCATGATAAATGGTATGATAGCCCAAAGAGAATGTGATAGTCATTGTGATAATCATGTCCCGCATCAGATTATAAATAAGAATTTTAGTAAATTAATTGTCAATTCGCTAAGCGAAAATGGAAACGAATTGGATGTTTGCGAAGTTCAGTTAGTTGGAGGATCTCATTAATGGGTCCATACAGCTACAAATGGATAGTAGAACTGGTCATTGGTGGGAACAACAAGTTATTACCCAAGAAAAAGTGTTGTTTTCATGAGAACTGCAATTTGAACTTAAAAGATATAGTGCTACATGTATAGATTTATTGGATCCTAATATATTAGATTGCAATGAGTGCATCATGTTCTGAAGATTAGCGATTCTGATAGCTCTGTCTCACGTTGACTTGGGGAAAAGTTTGTAAGGATTTATAGGACTACAAATCTGATGCCTTTAGCATCATCAATCCCATCTAGAATCCTGCCATTAGTGGATTGTTCATACTCCATGACAATATTATCTAAAGATTTTGAAAGATGGGACAAACCTTTTGTAGTGTGATTTAGGTTGGTAAAAGCAGTTTCCGTCAGAGGAGTATCTTTTTTCAATTTCCATATATGTATTGTGAAGCATCAAGTGAACGACAACACACATTCCATACAAGTCCACCTGATCTCAAATGCCGAAAAAGGAACAGTCAAGTTATATATCAGTGTTGATAAGGACTATTCATAATGATTGATTACGTAAAATGTACCTGAAAATTCCAAGGCTTGTTTTCTTGCATCTCAAGGCAGCGAAAGCCAGAAGTTCGACTATCTCCAACAAACTTGGTGCCTTGCGGAAAGAGATCTAAATCGATTCCTCTTCCCCAGTCGACAAGGCATAGACCCTGATGGATATAACCTGACTTGTAATGTAGCAATATCAACTGAATAACCATGCACATAAGGCATTTGGAAATTACCTGATCACGCCAAGATCCAGTACGTTTGCGGAAATCATTTTCATTTTCGGTTGGATCAACCCTAGCATTGAGTTATGCAAAGTTATGAATTTGACTAAACTCTCAAGAAGGACAATGAAGTGTAACTGTGCAACTACTTAAGAATATAATATAACGCAAACAAAGCTCTACAATGACAAGAAGAAGTTAAGGGAGGGTAACTCTCTTTCGCACTTCAGGAAAAGGTTTTACCAAACAGAGATGTGATCTATATTTTGGAGATTGGGAAAAAGGAAAACAGAATCACATCATTCGGCAACTGGTTTCATGAGATCGGAAATGTTTACTTCTTTGTTTTACACAATTTCAACTTCTAGTACTAGGTTGGGAGTGTGGCCCTGGGCAATAGAGATTCAATTTGATTTATGGAACATAATTTAGCGGGAGATTCAGATCAAAAAAGGAGGTTTTTGGAGGAAAATTCAGGAATTACGCCACTATAATCTTCACACTATTTCACAATGGAGTCTTAACGGATGTGATATACATTGACAAGCTATGTTTTTAAAAAGGGAAAACAACATTGATAAGGTGCTATAATTAATTCCCAGTTTTGAAGATAGCATTTTTACAAATGTAAGATAGTTAAATGCTTACATTTATTCCAAACACAAAAAGCTTCACTTTGTTGGTCTTCCATTATATACACAAGTACTGTTATATCTACAGTCTAACAAGCTTAACATAGAAAGGGGTAATAGAGGTTGAAGATGTCCAGAAGAACAGGAAGATATACTGCTTAGATACTCATGTTTCAGGTAAGTAGATTAGAAGTAACTACACATCTGTCTTGAGAAGAAAATACTAACACCTATGATAATTGGGTAAAATCGTGCCATGAAATCAAGCAAAAGGACATAAGTAAATCAAGTCTTCGAAGCCCAGGGCTTCTAATCATAAAATGATAAAATGCCTCCTGTTGGCAATTCAACATGTTGAATTACCTGGAATACCGGATGAGCAGATTGTCAGGTTTAAAGTCACCATGGATAATTTTAGCATCATGCAGTGTTTCAAGAATTTGAAGCATTTCTATGGTATAATAAATGCATAACACTTCTTCCATAGACCCCCCTATGACGGCATTAGAATTTATGGCATCCTGCAGAATTTTAACATGAACGGTCTAAGGGGAAAAGCTTTACAACGTGAACCTGATGAATAAACGTATGTCAACCTGAAGCGTGCCATGAGACAAATAATCAGAGACCAGAACGCTGTAGTCAGAATAGAGGTGCAATCTATGAGCAAAGCCAAAACTGATCCTCTGAAAAAATGAGCTATAATGAGAAACAACTTTATGAAATAGATTACATGTAGATTTTTTGTCAAGACGTTCATTTACCTCTTTTTCTGAAATCCGCATATCAAGTTGCCGGTACATGTAAAATTCCCAAGGAAAGGGCGGTTTTTGTATCTGTCAGATTGGAAGGTCCGGAATCAATAATATCTTACAGTGAACTCTAATTTCGTAAAAGGTGAAAAAAGATGTATAATTACTTTAAGGGCAACAACATCATCAGGGTTGCTGTCGACATATGCTTTAAACACCTGAGCAAATCCACCCTGACCTGCACAGCCTTTGATCTCGTACTTGTTTCCACCTTAAGCATTATAAATCCAAAATACTCAGAAGTCGAGCAGACAGCCTCAAGCCTAGTATGATGGTAATAATAACAAAAGGAAATTTACTAGTACTTGACATTCACACCCGTTTGCCTTAAAATTAGAGTACTCATACTGATGATGTTCAGGAACACAATCAAGCAAAGACTAAGGGATTGGCAGATAACAGGTTCTTAAGCCGTCTTAAATTGGTTTTATAGAGGTCTTTTGGTAGATGCTTTCTAAGGAGACTGAAGTTTGTAAGTTGTTGACCGCTATATCTAAATTTTGGTTTATTAGATTTATTGGGAGCAAATTCAGTCCTGTTCGACCCCGGACCGCATTACCTTCAAACTTAAGTAACCTGAAAGAAATATTGCTTAAAGCCAAAAGGATGTATACAACACTTACATGGTGGCTAGAGCCTAGAGCTCAGCTCCCACATGTAAAGGAGTAGAAACCTTCTATTTCCTACTTTTACGAAGACAGCAGTCATGCCCCATTCCCTTGAATTTTTATTTAAGATTATTGAACAGGAGAGCCCTACCACGGGAAATTATAAAGTCCATCAAGTGTGCTTCACTCGGTGGGGAATAACCATTCATTTGACGTGGGGCCTCACACCAAATGAATGGTGGATGCTACACCGTGTAAAGCATAGTTGTCAAGAATGAGCGTATTGCGCGTAGCGTAGCGAAGCCCCGTGGCGGGGCGCTACACGCACTGAACTTTGAAGTAGCGAGCTCTATCGTCGCTATCATCGTGATAACGTTTGAGATGATAGCGTAAAGCAAAGCTACATAACATTTTTTTAAAGTAACGCATGTTTTGTAGGCTCATTTTGCACAATTTTTAGGACCAACTCTATTTCAATTCAATGTTGCTTCTCCTCTTCTGTTTCAATCTTCTCAGCTTCACCCAATCAACCCTAACACAAACTCTACAATTCAACATTGCTTCTCCTCTTCTGTTGCTTGTGGCTCGCCGGACTTTGGGCTGTCGACCGCCGTACTTAGTACTCACTTCACGTCACCGCCGGTAATATTCTGCTTTCTGTTCTTTTTCTTTTCTTTATTTCTTTCTTCTTTTTTTTTTTTGATTTTGGGTTTTTTGGCATGGGCTTAGGTTTTTCCTTGAAATTATATTTTTCTACATTTCTTGCTTCATTTTGTGTCTTGTATGATATTTCAATGAAAAAACTTTAAATAATTTTCAAATTTTACAATAATTTATTTTTCTGCATTTACAATAATTTTCAGATTTTAATTATTCTATTAAAGGTTTTTTAATAATTTTCAAATTTTACTTTTCTTATTTCAGATGTAAAAACTATTATTAATTTTCAGATTTTACTTTTCTTAATTTTAAGATATTTCAATACTTACAATGAAAAGTTTTTCCTTACTTTTCAGAGTTTAAAAGATGGAAAACTTATAAGAAGATATAAGGAAGAAAGCTATTGGATGGAACTATGGGAGGATGGTCAACCTAGACAAGATTGCTGATGGGATATTATGTAACTTTTGCCAAAAAGTTACAAAGGGTAGGATAACAAGGCTCAAACAATATCTTGTTGGAGAATTTAAAAATAAAAAATCTTGACCAAAAGCCCAAACATGTGTTAAGCAAGAAATGAAATATCACTTCGAAGAAAAGTTAGCCCAAAAAATTGTCATGGATTTCATACCTCACTTTGATGATGTTTTTTACACAGAAGAGCAAAGATCATTTTGAAGAAAAGTTAGTTCAAAAACCTGTCATGAATTTCATACCTCACTTTGATGATGTTTTTGACATAAAAGAGCAAGGAGATGATATCGATTCACACGGGGATCCCTCTCGTGGAAATCGGTCGACGTCTATTTCTTCCTTGGTCAATTCGTCAATATTACAGCCCAAAAAACCACGGCAATTGGGTCCTATAAATACTTTCTTTCAGCTAGACGCCAATAATCAAGGTGGTAAAGCACCCCAATTTAATGAAGTTCAAAAACCGAGGTCTGATGCAATTCAAAATTTGCAAGGTAGATGTATGTTATAGGGATCTCATTCAATGCGGTCAAATATGAAAACTTCAAGCCAATGATCGAAGCAATTGGACAATATGGTCCTGGGATGAAACCACTAGTTACCATGAGGTGAGAGAACCACTTTTAAAGGAGCAACCACACAAAGCTGATTTTGAAACAAAATGAAGAGGAGATGACGAAGAATGATTGTACTTTAATAGGTGATGGGTGGAGAGATAGAAAGCGGAGATCACTTATCAATTTCTTGGTGAATAACCCAAAAGGCAACATGTTTATTGAATCAGTTGATGCATCTAGCTACTCTCATACTGGTGAAAAGATGTTTGAGTGGCTTAACAAGTTTGTGCAAAAAGTCGGGGTGAATAATATCGTTCAAGTGGTCACCGACAGTGTATCAAATAATGTTTATGCCTGTGAGAAAATCTAACATAATAAGTTACAACATCTTTTAACTTTCATTAATTAGTTTGATTAACTAACATATTATGCTCTTGTTCTTTACGGGAAAGAAGTTAATGGAGAAATATCCAAACTTGTATTGGGCCCCGTGTGCGGTACATTGTTTGGATTTGATGTTTGATGACATATTCAAAATGCCGGATTCAAAGAGGGCACTTGAGCGGGAAGTCAGTGTTAACGGATATATTTACAACCGAACCATGTTGTTGAACATGATGAGAGAGTTCACCGACCAAAGAGATTTTATTAAGTCAGCTAAAACTCGTTTTGCCACTGCTTTCTTGATTATGAAAATCTTTCAGCAGTATAAGCAAAATTTGAGAAAGATGTTTACTTCAGAAAATTGAAGTAAAAGAAAATTCGCAAAGGAACAGACTGGTAAACAAGCAGAGAAAATTATATTGGTGCCATCGTTTTGGTATTCTATCATTTATGCTATGAAAGTTGGTGGCCCATTATTGGACGTACTTCGGTTGGTGGATAAGGAGAAGAAGTCTGTCATGGGTTATATATACGAGGCAATGGATAGGGCTAAGGAGAAAATAGCAAAAGTCTTTGAAAATAATGAAGATATGTACAAAGATGTTATTGAGATAATTGACAATAAGTGGCAGTTGCAGCTCCATCAAAACTTGCATGCAACGAGTTATTTCTTGAACCCTGAGTTCTTTTACTCAAATCTTGAGATAGAACAAGATGAGGAAGTAGATACGGGGTTGTACAATGCAATCAGTAGGTTGACTGATGATCCTGAGGCAGAATGAAAAATACATACATTGTTGTTAAAATACAAACAAGTTGAAGGTCTTTTTGGGAAGGAAGTTCGAAATGAGAAAAGTTGTATCACCAGGTATGAAAATATGTTTAAAGGACAAGTTTTTCCTTATTTTTTTGAAATAAATTCAGTGAGAAATATTAATATAACTATTGTTATTAACTAGCTGCATGGTGGAACTCATATGGAGTTTCGACAACAAAGTTGCAAAGACTCGCCCAGAAAATACTCAGTCTCAATTGTAGCTCTTATGGTTGTGAGCGCAATTGGAGTGCGTTTGAACATGTAAGCCTTTATAATATTACAATTTTTATTTTCTATTACTGTGAAGTTTTAAGAATTCATTCTCGTGCCTCATGCCTTGATAAACTTATATAAATAAATGCAGCTTCATTACAAGAAAATGAATAGATTGGAGCAAAAACTCCTGAATGATTTGGTGTTCATTAATTATAGCATAGCTCTGAGACGTAGATACGATAGTCGTGATACCATCGATCCTATCATATTGAGTGAATTAGATGATAACAATGAATGGTTGGTAGGGAGACTGGAGGATGAAGAGCCTGACTTTGCTCATGATGGTGATTATTTGACTTGGCAAGATGTTGCAGATGTTGTTGGAGTAGATGAAACTCCTTATACATTGAAGAAATCCAAAAGGGCCCCGAATGCGACCCTTACATCTACACGAGCCTTAAAGGCGACCACGTCTACACCTACAGGAAGCTCGAAGGCAGCCACATCTAAGTCTAGAGAGAAAAGGCCAATAGAAACATCTACTACACTTAATCTTATAGATGAAGAGGATAAATTCGACTTTGATGAAGAAAATGAAGAAAATAATGCCGAGCGTTATAAAAATTTCAAATGAAGAAGATAGTCTCGATCTTGATGAAGAAGATGAAGATGAATTTTATATTATGTTTTTCTAGTTTTAGAATTGAGGTTTTATATGGTTTGAACTTATATATTTGTCATTTAAGCATGAACTGTTGAATTGAATATATTATATGCTATATATTATATATTTATATACTTGTGACATTTTACTTTCAAATAACTTTCGCTACGCTATTCACTATGTGATATAGCCACAGGTAACCTTTGCGTTACTGGGCGCTACGCACGATCGACAACTATGGGGTAAAGCATACCCGGTGCAGATATTTTCCCCCTACCACCATCACAACAAAAAGTATTTAAAAGTAACTTATGTAAAAAAAAAAAAAAAAATTTTACAAGGAATCTATCCCTTTTTCTGGATCTAAATTATCAAATCCTTCATCTTAAAAATATAATTACATTGAAAAACAGTATTTTAAAATAAGATATGACAAGGAATCAATTTCAATACAAATAACAATGATCTTCTTATGGATGTCAATATAAATTTAAGATAAGCATTTAGCTGTAGAAAATAATGGAGTGCGATGCATTGAGATTATATAAGCCACCCCTCCTACTAGAATCAAATGGGCATGAATTATTTGTTTTAGAACTTATAGATTGAACAATATCGTTGTTTAGAACTAACCAGAGATCAATTCTTGAACAATGAATGTCGAGAGTCCAAGGGGAGCAAATTAGTCTCCACATGGTTAAGATAAACAAAAGATTTAATATGTGTGTGTGCAATTCACAGATACTAAGTTTCTTGCAGGCTAGTCTTTGATGTCGTCACATGATAGTAGAAGAATTATAAATTAATGTGTGCAAGTACCCAAGATGATTTGTTTACCAATATCAATGGATTTGTTCCTGCCTGATTTCAGAAGCGAGGATAATGCCACTTTTCCAGGATATGGTCTGTTACTTGGATGGTATCCCTGAAATAATGTCTGTTGCTTCCTTTTGTCTATAACAGAAAATGGCAAAACTCGAATAGAACTACTGACCTAAGTGTCTCACCTCATACTGTACGACTTGTGAATGCAGATCCTTCAATAGGTTTTTTATGGTTGCCACTGACCAAGGATTAACAAAATTTTCTTCAACATCACGAGTGTCCCCATTTTTAGCCTACAAACAAATTATAAAGTCGCCTGAATCGCATTTTGTTCATTCAGAAAACCAGATTCTTATTGAATCATTCATCAAAAGGATAAATGTTGTGTGATTAATTGTGACTTCTCAATAATTACACACATATGCAGCAATGAAGGAGGCAATAGATGATAATTAGAATTAATCACCAAGTTGTGTCCTATAACTCTTAAGTTTTCAGTTGGATCAAGAATTTATATGACTAGTCCCCATGTTTAATTAAGGAAGTGTATCACACATTGTAAGTAGCATACTTATCCAATAGATGATAAAACAGTCACTGACTGTAATGCTAATTTATCTTAAAAAGGTCGGTGACTGTTACGCTAATTTAACTTTATTATTACTCTTTAGGACAAGTATAATATATCAAAGACGATCAATCTTTAATCATATTCTATAGAAACTACAACCACAAAACAATAGCACTATGTTAGTTGTTAGGAAACTTGTTTTCTGTCGCTACTTTTCTATACAATAGACACAATTACATGAACTAACTTGGAGCATACCTTTTGAAATGAACCATTTGTTACTATTTCCGAAATTCTCTCCAGAAACAACACCTGTGCTTTCTTTAACCTCCTCAATGGCTCTGCCTTCCTGACACAAATACATCCCGATTCTCGGTGACAATAATTTTATTTAAAAATTCTTTCACTCAAATTCACAAAATATATACATGTACATGTGACTGTAGAAAAGGGAGCTCGAAGAACCTTGAGATGCCAAGGTGATAAACCATAGAAGCATCAATAAACCTGCCTTTAAGTTCTAGAAACAATGCAAATGATTCATAAAGCATAGCTTTATGGATACAGATCTTGTTCTCCTCCATTTCACCAAAAACTCGTTCATAGTCAGACCTACCATCCATCTAGCATTGATACAAAAATGCACAAAAACATAAAATTTAACCCACAAATTAGGAATTACAAGATCATATATTCAAATTTAAAACATATAATTTCAAAATAAAAAGATAACAAAAAACCAATGTAATCCATAGAAACAGGAATTTAAAAGTAACATGGTTATCATAGAAGCATTTCAAAAACTGATTTGCAAAATCATGAACGATATGGTAAATTCAACAGCAAAGAAAAATGTTGATAAGAACACAAACATAAACACAAAAATCGTGAACTTAAACCATGGGAAATCCTGCACTTTCAAAAGAAATTAAAATTATATCAAGATCACGATAACAAAGCAAAGCAAATTGAAACGCATAATATAGAAAATAGTCAAGAGCAAAATCTCGAATTAGCAATTGCAGACCAAATTAGACTAAAAATCATAACATATGTTGAGAGCTCGTGAACATGACACTCAAACTGATGAATCGGATTGAGTAAATATTACGTATAGAAACCAAATCTTGAGAAATCTGACGTCGTCTCGGTACCGCGGATCGGATTTGAAAGCATCTATACAGTTCAATAAAAGCTCATCAAAGCTCTTGGAATCGCCCTCGTGAACTGAATCTACAGTTTGCGCTGCTTCATAGATGGAACTGAAGAATAAAAGGTAGTAATTGAGGAGAATGAATCAATGTTGTACGAGAATGTAAATTGTGTATGCAAGTAAAGGTTGGAGAGTCACCGGAGCCAAGGTAAGAGCGGATCCCCATCGTCGGTGGATGCGACCGTCGGATTCGGTGAAATGACAGCCATGTCCGATTGCTCAGTTTTCCTTCTGTAATTCGAAGGTGAGGAGAGGAGATGGCTGCTTTGTTTTTCGAAATCTGAAGCGGCGGGAATCAAGGTTATCGAATTTAATGTTCTTTTTTGGGGTTGTTAGTTTAATATCTTACTATTTTATTTTATTATAGAAAAGGTTATTTATTTTGAGTAAGTCTCTTGTGAGACGGTCTCACGAATCTTTATTTGTGAGATGAGTCAACCCTACCGATATTCACAATAAAAAGTAATATTCTTAGCATAAAAAGTAATACTTTTCAATGGATGACACAAATAAGAGATTCGTCTTTCAAAATACAATCTGTGAGACCGTCTCACACAAGTTTTTGCTTTTAGTTTTACTAACTACCATAATATAAACTAATTCTATTTTGCATAGTTGTGTATTTATATTGTTAAAATATTTAAATAAACATGAAAATTTTTATTATTTTTTAATCAATAAATTTTCTTTTTTAAAAAAAATGACAAACTATCTAAAAATTAAAAAATATAATTAAAAATACTATTGAATTCAAAAATATAGATAAATGAGGATATAATTATAATTTTAAATAAAATTTTACCAAACCAAATAAAATTTAGTCAGTTTAAGGGTCTCAAGTTTTATTAAGTAGTATGTTATCATTTATTATATATTTATAAGTATTTTTAAAATATAATTATATTTGAGTATATAATTTCTTGATTGATATATATATGTATTAATAATTCTATCATTTTTATACAAAGGGTATGATTTTTATTTATCATGATATAATTTTTTAATAAAAAATATTTTTTACAATTTTAATCAATAAAATAACCTTGGAAAATAAATGTGTATTTAGTTGGATTAACACTAATAAGTGGACATAAAATCAATTTTATTTAATATAAAATCGATTTTTATTTTGATCATATACCAATTAAATTATTTACAATAGTATTACGACTCTTTGGTATAACTCACCATCAAAAAACTAGATATTGAGATGAGGGTGTCCAAGAAGTTATAAACCATGAAGCAGATCTCACATGAGCGATATGAGACAAATCTTGGCACGTTACGATTCATCCCCCTTTCAAAACCGACGTCAACAACAGTTGATGACTTCGCGGTCCCCACATACATGCAGGTAGCAGCCCTCCCGGGTGACTTTTCATCCTCGAAAGCATGAAGATGGTAGAGTTTTAATGCAAGATAATGCTATCATAAATAGGTGGAGGGATTACTTTTAAGAATTTACTCAATTGGACAAGTAAGAAAGAGTTGAGGGTTGGTGGACATGGGATGCAGGAAGTAAAACATCAAGTGTTCTGTTGTAGAATCTATTTGGTTTTATGTCGGGTGGGTCTACAATGGAAGTTATTTCTAGATTAGACAAATTATAGATAAATATAGAGAACATAAGAGTTTGTATATAGTATTTTTCGACTTAAAGAAAGCTTAATATAGAGTGCCCAGAAAATTAATTTGGTGGGTACTTAAAAAGAAGCATGTGCTTCAATGCTATATCGAGATGTTTAAAGATACATGTGAAGATGTTGTAACTAGTGTTGGATTTGTTGGAGGGATGTCATGTGAATTTTTTGTGGTGTAGAACTTCATCAAGGATCGACTTTAAGTCATTACCTCTTTGGTTTGGATATGGATGAGTTGATGAGACATATTCAGGATGAGGTACCTTGGTGTCAGCAGTTTGCAGATGATATTGTCCTGATTGACGGAAATAAAGAAAGTGTAAATAAAAATTTAGATAGATGAGGTGAGTAAATGTTATAGAATTAGTCACACAAAAACAAAATGTTTAGCTTGTAACTTTGGTCCTGAATCTAGACTAATGGGTATCTCAATTGAGATTGAAGGTCGAGAAGTCCCAAAGTGTGAAAGTTTTCGTTATTTATGATCTATTATCCAAAATATTGGAAACATTAGAAATGTTATGGACCATAAGATTAAAGCAGGGTGGATGAAATGGAGGATGACATCAAGAGTCTTATGCGATAGACGAATGCCTGCGAGATTGAAAAAAAGATGTTATAAGACTATTGTTCGACCAGCTATGCTTTATGGCTCGGAGTGCTAGTCATAAGATGGCGGCAGCAAAGATACATATGTTAATATAGATGTGTGACAAAACGCACAAACTAAAATTAGGAAAGAAATGATTAAGATTTCTTTAAGGGAAGCCCCATAGAGGATAAATTAAGGAGATACGTCTAACATTATTTGTTCACATGAAAAAGAACCCAAATACGACTTCAATTTGAGATATCTTAGATTAACAAGTTAACAGAAGGAGTAAAAGCATGGATTGACAATTGAAAATTTGAATAAATGTGGTTAATAAGGATATAGATCTTGATTAAATAGATGACATGCAGAAAAATCGCTTAATTTGGATAACTAATATTCATCTAATCGATAACATAACTAGCAGAATGTGTTATCATGATGATTATTAAATATATATTATACAATTTGAGATCTCTATACTAACTTGTTTTTGAATTTGATACATATGTCACTGTTAAAAAAAACAAAAACATACTACATTCACTGTCTGATTGAATATATTATCACATCTATTCATTATCTTCCTCAATTTTTTATTTTGATATAATCCTCATTTTTTGTTGAAAAAATTATGTAGACCCGCTTCATTATGCATAGTGAAATAATTTCTATAATTCTTATTTTTATCAAAAGATTATTTTACAAATTCCACAAAATTTCTTCCTTTGCACCTATATGTAGACCCGCTTCAATATGCATAGTGAAATAATTTATTTCCCGACATGCATCATGTGTGCTTCATCGCTAGTTATAAGAATGTAGAGTAACCAAACTTAGTATATAGGTGTGGTTACAACTTATGAATGACCCTATTACTTCAAATCCATTTTACTATTTCAAATAAATTTATGTTTGGTGGGTTAAATCCGTCCTTTATTAATTTATGTAAATACATTTATAAAAGAAAAATGTCGATTTTAAATCATGTATGCAAGTATTATGATATTTTTAGTCATATATCCTTTTTTTAAATCAATTGTGGTCACGTAATTTTAGTCATTCTCCTCAAAATTACAAGTAAATGGTTAATGTCGTTAGTAAATTTGTGTGATTACATTGTTAAACATATGTACATGTCATAGAGAATTTTTTAAAATCATTGTAAAATTTTAACAAAGATATTGGAAATTCAATTACATGATTTCGAGAAGAAATACAAAAATTGATGAGTACAGAAGCATTATTAATGAACAGCCAAGGTTAAAAGCAGTAATTCATTGGGTTTCCAAAGTACACTACACAATTTACCGATTCCTCCGTTGCACAATAGCAAATTCAATAAATACAGTCCCGGGGGAGTTGAATGTCCATACTCTACAGAAAAATTAATAAATCCTGCATATTTCCTTCTTGCAACAGTCAAATACAATCTGTGGAGGCTTTCATAAATTAGAAACTATAATCAGATGACGAAGATGAACCTCTACTGCTATCCACGTTCCCAACTTGCTCTGCACCCCTTGATTGGTTTTCCTCGTCGTTGTATTGTTGATCGAACTCTCCATCAACGTTATAGTCTGACGGTTCAAAATCTTCAACATCGTCATCATCGTCATCGTCATTCATGTTGTCTCTATTGCCAATGTCAACATGTTGATCATCTTCCAAATCCACTCCATAATCAACACTTCCCACGTCAGGAAGATCCACCAAAATACCATTGTACTCATCTGCAGATGCCTGAACGTTTAAATCGTCAAAATACGATTGTTCGGAACTGCTACCATTCTCACCACCCACAGCTTCAATGGGTGTTTCTTCCAAATCCCATTCCTCTTTGCGAATACATGGGGTTTCGGAAACTTGATCCAAGGAAACACTCTTCTCACCAACATGCTCTCTCACTCTTCTAGCAGGTTTTTGCCTATTTCTGACAGAGCGACGGCCTTTTTTACATCCACTTGGCCGGCCTCTCCATCCTGTAAGTTCACTAAAATTTTCACTCCTTCCTATGGTAACATGGCACTGGTCACCACGACAATAGTCGGTCTTTCTCTGTGATTTTCCACTCGTGCGACTTGGACCCCTTGGACGTCCTCGACCTCGTTTCAAGCTGGTATGTCCGCTTACCAGATCAAGCCAATAATCATGTTGCAAATATCCAGCTCGTGATACATTATCTATCGAACTCCCCACTCTTGAATGAAATTTCTAAGCAAGTAAAAATTATTCAGATACCAAAATAAAAACTTTAAAATGCACGGATCAAGAATAGTTAATGAAAGGGTGTTCAAAGATTTTAACTCAGTATCAATTCCCCATAAAATAGTTAGTCTAGCCCGAACGAAAAAGTGAAATATCAACTAGATGACTTTATCCATCCGACAACTGAATGACTGAGCTAGGCAAGGTTGAACATCAAATGCCGTGATATAAATGTGCGCTAAAAATCAGATATGAATAAAATAGCCTTTGTAGCTTACATTTTTTCACAGGGGGAGGCCGGGAGCGGAGCAAACCATAAGAGTCGAGCTAAACATACCAAACTGATTTGTGTTTTTCATCACGGTCAGCCTCAGAAGTAATTTGCCACATAGTTTGGATATACAAGATTTTGTGTAACCACCACTTAATCAAAAGATGTTGAAACAGGTTTTCACGGTAATTGGCTTTTTCAATACCAAAACTTGAAGTCCAAGCAACGAAGAAGCTCAAGGGCATAGAACATTAGATTAGAGGCCCGAGCGAAGGAAAGCTCAAGGGCATAGAATATTAGAATTAGAGGCCACGACCGAAGGAAAACTGAAAAACCTCCCCTCCAAGCGAAAAAAATGGAGCAAAATATTGCCCAACAACTAAGCATGGACAACAGATAAAATATAAATTACTTTAAATCATCTCCATAAATAAAAAATGCTTACAGTATAATACCCAGCTCCATTATCCTCCAGACAAGCTTCTTTTTGTTGGGGTGTGTAATAAATGGATGAATCAAGTTCCATGAGCCTTAAAGCTACAGCAGGCGTCGTCTGCGGTATCCATGAAAGTACAGAAATTGCACCAGGTCTGGAGAAACTATCAGCTGAATGTTCTATATGGTTAGAGGAACTCAATAATTGACAGGTAACCTCGTTCGAGGCTGACAAAAAGCTCCTTTCAATGCTATTTTCCAGTAAAGTCAGAGTCTGAACATATCCAGCAAAGGGCAAAAAACAATAAGATAAGGAGAAAAGGGGTATAATAATCAAAGTTCATTTCAGCAATAAACTCAACAAAAATAAATCAAAAAATGGCAGATAAATGTAGAACCAATCAAGATAAGGTTAAACAACAGTCGTGAAAAAAGTATAACTCGTTGAAATTGAGAATTTTCTCCCTTCAACATCGTAATCAAGAGATTATGAAGGATAAGAATTTTATCTCATTGCCACCAGTACCTACATACAGGTTAAGGAGGGGAATACAGTTTACAAGATCTTCCCCACATGCACACACCAAAAGGAGAGAGAGAGAGAGAGACCTCAAGAAGCTCGGCCGGTGATGATGAAAAATGCAACTTCATACCCCATAATTTTCGGGTCTCATCTGACCAAACAGATTTAAAAGCCTCTGGTGGAATCGAGGCCTGCAGAGCAAGAATTTGTTACCATGATCAACAAGCAAGGATCTCCAAGGAAATTGACGGATTAAAGGATCAAAAGTAAGAATTGTCATGTGCCGTATTCTAACCTCAATTGTTGTTAATAGAGCTTTCAGCAATCTAATCTGCAGGGGAAAAGATAGTTTGTGCAGGACACTTCCAAATCCTTCAATTGGTTTCCTTTTGCAATCAGTTATATGCTCAAGAAAATCGAAAGTTCTCTCAGAAACACTGCACGTCCTGTGACAGGAAGGACACTGGGTATCATCACAAGAAAACAACTCATGGCAGTGCCTGCAAATATCCGACAGTTGTTGACGCCTCAATCGTCCATCTCTATGGGCAGCTAATAGTTTGGAGTTAAGGCATTCGTCCATCATCCACTTCTCAAAATCATAATAACTTTCTATCATATCATTTTCCTTAAATTGTAACTCATTCCCCGGTGAATTAGAATATGATGCAAATTCAAATCTCTTAGAGCTATCTGTATTGGCATAGCAATCAAGCTTAGGCCTCATTTGCAAAATTTCTTCATTGACCCCATCAGAAACATGCTTAACAGAAGTTGCGCGTGATAAGTTGGTTCTAGCAGTTGCTTTAAAAGATGATTCAACTTTTCGTAACATTGAATGCAAATGACACTCTCTAGTTCCCCGGATATCCAAGGATGACAATAGAGCATTGAAGTCCTGAATGTAAGGTTAAAGCACTTCAATAGCCAAATCTTTCACAAATTTTCGATGTATCATATATGTAGAATGAAGTAAATGAAATCACATGTACTTGAACTGCCATACAAACAAATATACAAATCGTTACTTAAAATTCTTCAACACAATATTAATTAGAATCTACTTGGATAATTTAGCCAGAACTCTAAACAAAATAAAAGAAAACAAGAGAACTTGTCATTGAGTTCCGGGAACTAAAAACCGAAGAAAAATTTATGCTGAAGATAGGACCTTAAGTTTGCAGCATTCTGAAGCAAGATACCGCATAACAAAGGTAACAAGATTGTTTTAAAAGAAACAAGCAGATTTTTCTCTCCATAAAGGAAACAAACAGAGAGTAAAAAACTTTAACCGTTACAATTGATGCCGATAACTTTGATGGGGGTAATCATTCAGAAAGTTCATTGTCAGCATAAAAATGTTTACATCAACCTGTCAAACCTGAAGTAAGATGAGGATACTATGATTTTCAAATGAGAGAACTGGGAATCTTGCAAGTTTTTTCACTATATCTATGAGACAAGAAAAAGACAGAATAATTTAGGTTGGGCTTGAAAATTGCAAGAAATAAAAGAACGCAAAATAAATTAATAGATAAATATTTATACATATGTACATATATATGTATATATAGGAGTTGGAGATAGACCCATATATTAATCAACTAAACGAATGATATTCACAAGGCACTTTCACAGGCCACTAGTATACCTGAAAAGCAAACAGTTCAAAGAAATAAATAGAAATACCTCTTCAGAATCAACAAGTCTCCAGACACCATTAAAGAACTCAACAAATATTCGGCCAGAGCAGGGATCATTTGGAGATGGAGATGTTATTAACTGCCAATATCGATTAAATCTACGATCCAGTCCAAGAGGCAATGACCTATATACGTACATTTCCTCTGCACGGTGACTAATGAAAGCTTTTAATTCTTTACGTGACTTTTCAGCTGCAAATACAGATTGCTGAAGCAGCAACGCATCAGAAAACAAAGGATATTCTTGGGTCGAGGCATCATTACAAGAATTTTGCTCATTCTGTTGATCATTTAAGTCCACCAGAAAGAATTTACGGTTCGAAGATGACATCTCATTTCTCATATCAATATCACCCAGAGGACTTCTCCTGTCCCCAACAGCAGATTGGGAGTGTGTCTGATCAGCTCTGTTAGCTACAAATGACGAATGTTGCAATCTCAAAACTTGTTCGTCTTTTACACGACGCTTATCAAGCTGAGCCTCCGCCCACATCTGCTTCTTTAATGCATTTGCCGATTCCAGGCGTTCCTGAAAAGTTCACTTAATTAGAAACAAGAAAACAATATGAACAAAAATATTACATGAGTAAGTTCCATAAAGAATCGAGAGTACCTCCAATGCAAGGCGAATAGCATTTCCCTCATTCACTACACCAATCAAAGCAATAAGGGCATTCAATCGCTCTTCAATGCTCAGATCAGTATACTCCCCTTCAGTAAGTCCTTGAACCCACGATTCTACAGAATCATATTCATCGATTACAACTGTATCTTGATCAGAAATAGAATTGGGATGAGCCCCAGTAACATCATATAAAGATCCTCCATTACATTTTATATCACCAAAACAATGAGAAAGAACAGAATCGCCTTGTATAATTCCATGAGACACCGAGGGGGAATCCCTTAACACACTTAAGCTTTCCTTCCCATGGTGAGAGAAATTTTTATTTCTAAGATTCAGCTTTTCACTAGAATAAGAATTTTCCTTTAGTTTTAACTCGGAGTCCAAATCATCCGCATCGGGATCTTCCGCAACTTCACTGTCAGAGTCTTGATCTTGTTCAGCATCCTCCTTTTCAACATCTTCTGCATCATCTCCCTCGGTAATTCCATTTTGATACACCCGAATTTTCTCCCTGGCTGCAGCAAGTATCGACTCTGCGTCAACAGGATCTTTCCTGTAAGGCGATCGTACACAATATGTTGATGGAGCTGTTCTCTCGAAGAGCTTTGTATCCCTTGACAAAGCAGCAGAAATAGACGCTTCGGGTGTTTTACTCGTTGTGAGATCTCGAAGACCTGATTTCTTTATCCAAATGATAAAGCTTCTTAGAAACGCAGCAGGAACTATTGATGCTTGGAATGCTCAATAAATGTTACCTGAATTTTGTTAGCGACCTCCAATATTGAAAGACCCTTACTACCCACCAATGAAAGAATGTGAAATGCAGCAAATTTGACAGTTCCAGGAGTCAAACGATGCCTAGACCTTCGAGGTTTTGAAAGCCCTCTTTCTTGCATGAGGGCAACAGCATTCTCCGCAGCTAATCCACTTCGTAAATTGGATATGATTTCAGAACCATCATCAACCTGGGCTTGCATACAATTAACAAAAATATGAACCATATAAATTTAGAAACTCTTATGAAGGAATCAAGGAGCTAACATCTTTTTATTATTGTTCGCTACAGACATACTCAAGATTAGATGGGCATTTTATAAGTCATTATTTTGCATTTATACCATGGAAATTTACTGAAACTATACAAAACCGCCAATATAAAAGGATTTATGTAATTAAAACTGCACTTAGAAAAGGTTCAATTGTGTAAAATTTGCAAACATCTGATTTAAGATGAAGAGCTTTTTCAGTTGTCCGAGTTATAGGTGTGTTAGAGAGAACTAGGTTGATTGATGGGGTAGATGATTTTCGTGTGGGGAAAGGGGATTCTTCTGGTATTTTCTCAGTGAAATCCTTCTTCGAGTCTTTTTTCCCCATACTTGTTTCCCCGTTTTCCCTCTTTTCCATCATATTTGGAAGGTTCTGGTTCCAAAAAAGATTCAGGTATTTTTGTGGACAGCGACTCAGGGTAAAGTACCGACCTCAGAGATGATGCAAAAAAGGTTTGCCCTCAAATGCTATATGCCCAAATTGGTGTGTGTTGTGTAGAAATGAAACAGAAACTCAGGATCATATGCTCATCCATTGTCCATTCACGACCGGATTGTGGGCTAGAGCTTTGCAAGAGATTGGATTGTTATGGGTGATGCCGAACTCAACGAGGGATTTATTTTCTATTGATTCAAGACAGCTAACTGGTACGAGGGGAAGAATTTTTTGGCAAGTCGTGGATGACTGGAAAGAAATAGAAGAATTTTTGATGATAAGGAAGAAATTAGAGAACATTGCTGGAAAAAAATCAAGATCAAAGTTGCTACGTGGATCGGCACTCATGATGACTTCAAGAATGTCTCGATATTAGATATATTGCGAGATTGAGCTTATGTATATCATTAATACAACTTTCATATTATGTATTTCATAATAAAAGTGGACCACTAGTTCACTGATGTACTTAATTCTTATCATATCATTAATAAAAAAACGTTTCTTATATTAAAAAAAAAGAAGTAATATACCACCATGAATAATAAGAAATGAAGTCTAGCAGAACATAAATACTCCAAAAATTCAATAATACTTTGAATCACAACATAATTGTTGGGTGTATCACACACAACTACTTGCATAATATATGCAAGACAGACACAAGTGCACACACACCTATGAATATATAAGTGCATGTACTATGTTCACAAGCATGATCGTAGGTATATGAATTAATTCACTAAGGTAAAATAGAAATAAAACTCACAGAAATCCACCCAATAAGCTTTAGAAAACTGAAAACATACGTGCCTCATTTGCATCATGGGCATGTCCAGGTTCCACCTTCTGCTTTAATTTTGGCCCAAAACCAGCAGACAGAGCAAATTGCCTCAACACTTCAGGCCAAGTGAGAGGAGATAGGTGACGCTGCCAGCTAAGCAAATCAAACCCCCAAGCATAAGCCTGCTCAGAAGACATGAAATTAAGTAACAGTGTGTTGAAAGTACAGACACAAGCCTTAACATGCTACCTACCCCTTCAACAATCTGTAGGTGTCCTCCCCCAGGATTAATAGCAGAACTTTGATTCGTCGCCGATGCAGTGGCTGGTGTTCTTGCAACATCCTCAATATCTTTCATAATGGATCTCAGAAGGGCTACATGAATTTCTCCTAGCAGCCGTGAATCCTGCATCATTGGATCAAGCTTGTTAGTTCCACGAATCCGAAAAACATAAAGCTGATTGCCCCATAACAAAGATTTGCAACTGGGGACCTAAACTTACAAAGTCATAAAATGCTTGGGTGAACTCATCCAAAGTGAAAGGCCACAGACCAAGAACATCAGCAAACGTAATTAAGAATCTCCAAACCTACAAATTTGCACACTCAGAACCGCCAGATACTGTAAACACATAACATGACCGCGTAACATCGTAGGCGATTAGCTCGTGAAATTTGATTACCCCATTAGATGGGGATAGCACAACAATCTATTAAATTGCACAATAAGACATCTTGATGCAATCAACCAACAAAGAAATGTTCTTGATCTCCACAAAAGCACATGACAAAATTGAGTTTTTTTCCTAAAAGTAATTGGTGATTCCTTGAAGTAAGAGCTATCAGAAATTGAAAAAAAAAATCCTTTTATCACAAGTAAAGACTACGAAAATAGTGAGAGAACTAATAGAGGAGCTAAGTCACTTGTTCTGCATAGGAGAAAACAATAAACACCCAAATCATGGGTTTTAAACTCTTAGGAAGTAATATGCTAAATAAGAATGACAGTTTGTATCCCAAAAAAGGAGCAAGGCAAGACATAAATATAAAGTTTTCAATCATATGTCGGGTATTATGAACATATATCAGCCAACAGTCTGCAATCAGTAATCACAGAAAGAAATTTTCGATCATATGTTAAAGCACTATAAGCATTCATCATCCATTAGTTGTTCAATCAGACCTTCAGAAAGAAACCAAAGACCAAGTCACAAGTACGTGTCAATGCACATGTAGGTAAGGCAGGTTAGGACGCACGCATCATAAAATTCTGACCAATTTTAATGCTTGTGTGCATTGACACAATACATTTAAACAATATTATAAACAGCAGGATTGATGTGGGTAAAGTAAAAGAACCAACATAGTTGTTAGAAGTGGAAAGTGCAAAAGTAGAGCCTGGCTGCAAGATAAGGCACACACTTTATTTAAGCGAAGTGCATGAAATAATGATATGGTAGAATCTAAATACTTTAAGAAAATTTTATTAAGGACAACAAAACAAAATTCATTTGTATATAAGCAAAAACTAATGCTTTTTAGTTGGAGAGAAATAGAATAATTTTTGAAGAAGTGGAACAAACCAAGGAAGAATGCTGGGAAAGAATCAGGTTCACAATAGCAAACTGGATTTGAGCGGATAAAAACTTTCAGGGATTGTCTACATTTGATATTCTTAGAGATTGGTCATATGTTTATTGTTAAACTAACTAGTCGACAGTGGATCACTAGTCCACTTCTTGTACTGTAAAATTCACATATTAATAATATTCTTATGTTTTTTATCAAAAAAAAAAAAAAAACTAATGCTTTTTATCTCGTATTTCATCGTGGATTTACTATCTCTTTACTCTAGGCAAGTATAAGAGGGTTTTGAGCCTTTAAAACGCACAAAGACTTGGGCAATACGGTTAAAGTGCAGGCTTCATTAAAGGACGGCGCCTTACCTTATATCAAGGTGCAAACACAGAACCTCAATGAGCCTTGAGCATAAGCCCTTGTAAGCTTTTAGTAACAATGACATAGAGCAAAAGATCCATTTGGGAGAGTAAACTCACCATAATAAGATTGCCAACATTCTCATCGGAATCAGTCCAAGGATGGACTCCAAATGGCTTCTTCAAGTGTACGGACTTAGGTGGGAATCCAGGGAGTTTATCTACAGAATGAAAATTCACCATGTATTTAAATAATAAACTGCATCAGTAGCCGAAAAGATATTCAGGAAGAACATGGTCTTAGCTTAGAGTGAATTTACCAAATCCTGGACATGATTAGCATGAAATCATCTTCCTAATCCAAGTAACAATCAACAAGGAAATAATGCATTTTGATGGGCTCAAACTTTGTCAGGAGAAAAAATTCGCAACAGATTTGCCATTTGTTTCAACTTTTCTTTTTGGGGAAAGATCTCTAATTTTCAATCCATATGTTTCAATCAACAAATTAGTTCAAAAGCAACTGCTTCAACACACAAATATAACACAAGTACACAACCATAATTTTTTTCTCAACTTTCTTTGATCACTAGTTTTTCATATCATAATAAAGCCATACCATTCAATAACATTTGAGGTATATCACAAATTACCTTTCAACGAGTCAAGGTTTTGTAAAGTATCGTCGTCAAGAGCCAAAATCGAAGGCAAACCCTTACTTGACGCAGCAAGCTCCATGAGTTCCAGGCGTTCATCCTCAATCAAATCCATAGATTCCTTAACAATTCTTCGAGCAGCGGCTCTACTGTTGGCAGCTTTGAGCCTCACTGCTTCCTTCTCCCGGCGTAATTCCTCTTTAAGCCTCATCTTCTCCGCCTAACAAGAAAAAACCATTATGTTAAGAACCTTTCAACTCAAGTAATCAAAAATGAAAGCACATAAATAAGTATAACAACTGACTCTGATATATTCCTTTTGCAAAAATTTCTCCCTTCGTTCCATTTCGCGCCTTTGCTCCCTCTGGTGTCTCTCTTCTTCACGCTGCTTTTCACGCAACACTCTTTCCTCTTCCTTCCGTCTTTCTCGATCCTTCCTTTCGATTTCTTTCCTCATTTGCTCCTCTCTCTAAAAAATATGAAAGATAACCTTAACCACAAAGAAAATTGGGGTCTAATTTTGGGACAATTGCCTCCATGAAAATTGAAAAATTGAAAAAAAAACACACATTACAAAAATGAAAGGACATGTCAATACTAAATCAGACCTTTCTCCTTAAAATGTTTTGTTTCTCTAGCTCTTTCCGTATTCTTTTATCATGTGCTTGAACTTCCTTAGCAATTCTAGCCTCTTCAGTCTGCAAAATGTTAATTAACACATGAGAAATTTCTACAAATAGAAACGTTCCTGCAAGTAAAAGACATCATTGATACAATTAATTTCATCAACTGGCAACTATATGACTGATTTAGCCTGCCAGAGAACAGAGGCTAATGTAGAGTATGAAAACAATGTCCTGAAATACAGAAACATAGATATGTGTGATCAAAGAACAATTATCTCTAGCACCAAATGTTAAACTACAACATGAACCCCACATGGGTTTGAAAAGCTGAAGCAAATTTAAGAAGAAAATACGCACCTTGCGTTTCCTCTCCATCTTCATTTCATCATGAATGATGACCCTATCTGGTGTCACAATTTGATTATCCAACCCAGTTTTTGGATGAACATAATGAGCATCAATGTGGACATCCGCCAAGGGTGCTATCCGAGGAACAATGTCCACATCTCCAGAAGCAGGAGACAGGTGGAGACTGTGCCTTCCTTGCTGTGGTAAAAGACTAAAACTTGGCATATGAGCCTGAAGTCCATATCCAGAGTGTACTTGCTCATTGTTATGCATACTAGATTTCCCAGTGGGTAATGGAACTCGAGCATTCCTTATATCAGAAGGTGAACCATAAAAATGAGGCGGCAGAGCCTTTTCATAGACATCATTTCTTGCATGTGATTTTTCAGGGAGAAACTGGTATTCATGGAGAGCCTGTGAAGAACCCTGAAAGGCTAGATATTAATTTCCCAACCAATCCAGATTTGATCCTTACTGACAGTATTACACATTAATAAAAATTATGCAACCAAAAATAGACAGTGCCAGAATTGAAGTAGATGATCATAGCTGTGAAATTTTGGAACTAATCGAGCTTTTATGCATGGGTTGTCTATAAAAATCTGACGAGGAAAATAGTTTTATACTTAAGTTACAGAGCATTAGGAATAAAAGGACTAACAAAATAAAATTTGTCCTAAAGTCGCTAGCATTGTTTTCTATTTCAATCATTTTGCAAGTTTTAATACAGAGTGTTTTGAGTTCCAATTCAGTCAACAATAAGCAATTACTAAGTGAGCCGATAAGACCTTGGTGGAATAGCATCCATGATGTTAATGCATGCTATTCACAAGTAAATGATATTAAATTCCATAGAAGACGAGAAGGAATGATATTCAATCAAAATTCACCAGACTTTGTCCAAGCAGAATCATAATTCAAAGAACTTTTTATGCAAGCACACACTCAATTTGTTTATAACTCAAGACTCCAGCCTAGAAAAAGACAAATCCTACACTGTTAACCGACTTAGTTGTCCAATTCAAACAACTTAATCTTGAATTCTCTCATACCTTGATTGGCATAATATCCAGCCTCTCATTTAATTGGAGATCACATGGCCACCCAGCTGGTTTATGTTGTCCTGATGGAACTGTTAGATGTCAACACTTACAAGCTAGTCGAGTGAGAGAATTTAAGGAACATAACAAGCAAAATACACAATGTTATACTATTTACACAAAAATTTAAATAAAAATAAAGCACATATGCATGGGAAGCAGGTCATGTTTTCTTGCCATTAAGAGGAAATTCATGAGAAAAAGGATCTTTTTAAGTCTTCATTCCAGATATCAACTGTACATAGTCAACCCATTTCTTACTATGCACAATTCAATCCATCATCCAACATTTCCACTTCTTATTAGAACTTTCATTTTCGGTGGGATATAAGGGATGAGGAGGTGAGTTAACTATATTGCTAGGATCCATAGATAGGGTCAGCTTGATCGAAGTAACGGAAGACAATAGGGAGGGGGTTTGGGATCTTTCTTTGAGTCTTTATTAGTTATCCCTTTTTCCTCTTTATCAAACCATTTGGAAAACGCCTATTCTATCCAAGGTGCAAGTATTATCATGGATTGCAGTGTTTGAAAAATTACCAATGTCAGAGATATTGCAAAAAAGGTTTCCTACTTGTTCTCTTTGTCCAAGTTTGTGTGATATGTCGGCAAGAAGTGGAGACCCAGGACCATTTGCTCATTCGTTTTCCATTTTTGCGCTCTCTTGGTTTAAAGCATTGGTGGAGTTAGGCTTGATTTGGGTATCTCCATGATCAACTTGAGATTCATTCGCAACAGATCTCAGTCGTGATCGAGGAAGAAAGTGCATAATTTTTTTGGTTGTGGTGGTTCATCTCTGAGTTGATCCGTGTGGATGAAGAAAAATAAGATGATTTTTTAAGACCAAGAAGACCCATTGAGGAATGTTGATAAGATTAAATTCAGGGTTTCATGCTAGAGTTCGAAAAATATATAGTTCAAATCGTTTGGTCTCAGATTTGTATAGGAATTGGGGTCTTATATTATATTAATTTATTATGACTACGGATCTCACTTCTTTTTGCTTGGACTTCTAGTCTGCTTTTTGTAATTAATATCTTTAATTAATATTGTTTCTTATCCAAAAAAAATATCAAGATTTGGGTTTTGTCCATAAAATCATTTAAAAAAATCAATTCGAGCTTAAATATTCCCAGTTTGCACATTAACCTTATGTCACTCTCCTTTTTAATATGTTTCTATGCACCACTTATTGACCTCTCCAACAAGATAGAATTGTTAGGTAAATATTATTTCATTAAATTCATGCGCTGCAATTTACTTCACTTAAACAACATTGGAATCTCTAAGAAACTGGAATTCTCTCCCTATAAAATTCAACCACTCTTCACCACAGAACAACATCCAAAAGTGAAAACGCTGAAACGAGTAGAGGTCCATGCTTCATGGATAAGCAGAAAGAAATACTATAATGTTTTAGAAATATAAAACTAACACAATACACGATATCAAACATCCAGTTGGTTAGTAAAAATGTCAAATATTATTAAGTAAAAAATGTAGAATTCCTAGCTTTGCACAAGTTGATTTTTCAACTAGGAATTTTAACCACAACCTCAGCCAAGGCATCAACCACAATTACATTTTAGTTCAGCAAAAAAAAAAAGAGAAATTACCACAATACACTGCCTTATTACTAAATAACAAGGAAACGGAAAATATTCAATTACTGAAGTAACATAGGTGTAAGTTGTAAGCTAGCTAATATCAAAGTCCTAAAAAGAGCAAAAAAACGTGGATTATGCGGGATTAATCATGAAACGTGATGAAAAAGCTTTGCTTTGGGCTAAGGTGTGAAAAATGCGGTCAACCCTTTGGACAACCATATTAAGCGTGTAAAAAATGCGAAAGACACGAAAAAACGGGAAAAAAAGAAAAGGCGACCTTTTTTAGATAAGATTTTAAATTAATTTTTATTTTTTTACAAATTTTATTTAAATAATAAATATTTAATAATATAAAAAATTTAACCAAAAAAAAAATATTAAAAGGCATCAAAATAAAATTTGTCCTTAACTCTTCTTTTATTTGCAACTAAGATACGACACTTGACCCAACAGCGACCAGCAAAAGTTTGTGCATTTAATCTTAAAATTTGTGTGTTCGTGTGTTATTAAATCTATTAATTAACTTAATATAATTAAAATTATAATAAAAACAAAAATATTTTTTCATACTTAATCTCGTACTAAAACCGCGTGAGGTCGTAAAGCTTGAAGCTTGATAGCGACCATTCGTGCTTTTTAGAATCTTGCTTAATAATACAACGCAAGGGCATCTTAGACAAATAACATGGCATTTCCTCATCATTGAAATCATCTTGAATACCTTCCACAAACTTCACACAATCAAAGCCTGCTAATATCTACTTGCAAGCAACAAATGCCCCATGTTAGGGTGCTTTCTCGAACTATGACATTTGAGACAGTGCTCACAAAATAATTAAATAACTATCTCAAAGTTCCTGACCGCAACAAGATCAATTCAATTATTAATGTTAAAGAATCAATTACACAGAAAACGTCACAAACATCATGGTCTAATTTATGATGATTATAAAAAGAGAGAACTAATTTATTTGGATTGATACTCAAAACAACCCAATCATACTCCCACATTGATAAAAATACTTTTGATATAAAACTTCAGCAGTATAGCACTGATGAGTTCTCAAGATGGTAAATGTACACAGACAGCTCAGGCGGTTCATATCATCATTTGTAATATTTTCAAGACAAATAAAAAAATTCATCTCGAAGAAACTTACCAATTGGAGCACCAAATGCACCTGGAGGTAAAGGGTCAAACTCCATGCCCAAAATCGGGCCATTCTCCCTCAGAGGCTCCCCCAACTGTGCCTCCACAAATGCGATGGCTCTCTGCTCAGACACAGCAAGAGGAGGCTCATAAAACCTCCTCATGAGAGGTAATTCTGTCGAAATCCTTGGCACAGCAGTCCCAACCTTATGAACTACTCTCTGCTGCCGCTGGAAAGAATCCATATTCCCAAACAAACTTAGTCCTGATGAAAACTCCTCCTTTGTCAAATCAGTATTAATGGCCTTCAGTTCATCCGCACAGCCACCCGAGGTTGCTCGAACTACAGAAGGGGAGACCGTCTTCCTTGGACGCTTTTCTGTGGCGGGTTTACGGTCTTTTAACCTTCGATGGCAGAACCACATCTGCAGTTGTCTATCAGAGAGGCCTAATTTAACAGAAAGCTCTGCTCTCAATGCCTCGGATGGGTATGATTCCGCTACAGCCAAAAACACGGGTACTTCTATAAATTTCAGCCATAAAGTAGCTCCGACAACTATGAATTCACTAATGAAAGGCATAAAATCTCTCTCTAAATATTTTGAAATTAAAACTTCTAAAATTTTAAAATGTGAGAAAGATACTAAAAAGAATCTCACCAGCATAAGTTTTCTCAAGAATCTCCAACTGGGAAGGAGTCTTCATTTTACGTTTGACCTTTGGCTCCCCCTCCATGTCCTTCTTCTCCACATCATCACTCACACCAACGCCGCCTCCGGCACTAACAAACTCCATTTCACTCAAGTTACTAAAAATTACCCAAAAAACTAGGGCACCAACAGATCAAGAATTCACAAAGAACCCTCCAGCGTACAACAAATAAACAAGAATTTCTCAGCAACCCTCCTCCAAAAAATGCTTACACTGAGAATTTCCGGGAAAAAAGGAAATATTCACTCATTACTCTATCCAGGAAACCAAAAAAAAAAAAAAGGAAACGAAGACTGAGGAAAGAACATCCATTTCTCTCTCTAGAAACTCTATCGGTATTGGAACACAGCAAAACTTGAGTGAAAAAAGATGTGTGGTTAGATTTAGAGAACACCAGTTAATAATAAATAATTAATACTGCAGCTGCAGATCATATCAAAAACAAAAATAATAACCATCATTATTATTCAACTACATACTACTCACTCGTATTAAAAGTTCTGATTACTTCGTTTGTGGTGCGAAGAAAAAGGAAACGAGAAAAGAAAAGGGTGCCGATAAGAACTGCAATTGAAAGCAAGAAAAACAAGTACAAATAAACGAACCCAAAAACCAAAACAATAATTCCCTTTCTTTTTCTAATAAAAATAATCCTGCCACCCTTCATTTCTTTCGTTCCTATCTTTCTATAATTTATCGCCGTTGAAATTTTGGGGGTTAATGCTATCGAATGTGATGCAAACAAGTATCTGTATGTGTGTTTTTTTTTTATGGGTACAAATATAAAAACAAAAGCAATTGTGTGAACTGTGTTGGGTGTGTAAGAGCACATTCAATAAAGAACGTGGAGTAAATAGTGCGTCAGAAAAAAGGGTTGTGATTTTTTTTTTGGGGGTGTTTGAAAATGGAACGCTTTGATTCACAAATTATTTTGTGGGTTTGTGGTTTTGGGTTTCTTTCTCTCTCCTCCTTTCCCTTCCTTCTTCTATTTATCATTCTTCTATTTATCATTTAATGACGTGTGTGTATATATATAAATATATACATATATATAATGCAAAGCTCGTGACTTAATTAGATTTTTGGTCCATCTCAGCTTCTCTCAAGCTCGAGTAGGGATAGCAACTTTCTTCACGGATTTGAGGTCTCGCAAGAAAAATCCAAAATAGAGATGAGGATCCCTGATTTTTTCGAGTTTGGGTTCGTTGATTTTTTTAAATCCCCGATGTAGTTCGGGGCGGGTATGAGATTACTATCTCCATCTCTGAAATCCCCGAACCCGTCCCGAAAATAATATCAATAATAAAATAATAGTATTATTATTATTATTAATATAATAATAATATTATTTTTTAAAATATTAATAATATTATTATTATTAGAGTGAGTCTCATGTGAGACCGTCTCACGGATATTAATATGTGAGACGGGTCAACCCTACCCATATTCACAATAAAAAGTAATACTCTTAGCATAAAAAGTAATACTTTTTCATGGATAACCCAAATAAAAGATCCGTCTCACAAATACGACCCGTGAGATCGTCTCACACAAGTTTTTGCCTTATTATTAATATTGATATTGATATTAATATCAATATTATCTCTAATAATAATAGATAATAATAAGTTTTGATTTGAGAAAATCTCCGAATCTGTCATCGTCTTGTCATATTAATATTTTTGAAACAGGGATGGGGGCGGGGATGGGAAGTTGATCCCCGAATTTTCGGGTTTGGGGATTCTCCGAACCCGAAAAAACGAGGATGGGGTGGGGATGGAATTCGGGGATGGAGATGGGAATGACAAACCCGCCCCCGCCCCAGCCCATTGCCATCCCTAAGCTCGAGCCTCGTTCTATAATCAAATTTATTGGGTTGAGATCAGTAATTAAGTCTAGAGTAGTTCTCTTGTAAGACGGTCTTACGAATCTTTATCCGTGAGATAGGTCAACTCTACCGATATTCAAAATAAAAAGTAATATTGTTAGCATAAAAACTAATATTTTTTCACGGAGGACCCAAATAAGATACCGTCTCACAAAATACGACCCGTGAGACTGTCTCACACAATTTTTTGCCTTAATTCTAATTACACTCATCTTTCTTTTTAACTTTACTCTTTTCAATCTTAATTATTTTTTTGTCAGTGTGTTCACGTGTTTAATATCTAATATCAGGTCAATAATTTTTTATGACACGTCATATTTTTTGTGTCATTGCATCATTTTTCTGCGTTGTGTTAGTAATATGATAAAAAAAATGATTGAGATTGAAAATATTTTGTTTATTAATTTGAAAGTCCGACTATCAAAGCATCACCCACAAAAATTGTTCTCTGACCATTATTTTGCATAAGCAAAGAGAGAGAAACCCAAAAAAAAAAAGACATCAATTTTTTTAAAAACATGGAGTAAATGTTGAATTCCAAGATCAATGGTTTTCTTCTACTTTGCAGTCAAATATGATGACGACTGCGAAGAAATGCAAAACAGTTGTCGCCTTGTCGGTTTTAGGTTACGGAGGTAAAAGCCCGAATATAAGGGACTAATTACTTTTTGTAAGTTAGTTAATTTTTTTAAAATAAAAAAATAGTAATTTGTGATGAATTTAAAAATTAAAATGGTCAAACTTTATATCCTAACTATTAAATTGGAATATATGATATTATAATTTAATTGGAAATTGTTTTCATAATATGTACAAGTAGATCCTTGTAAAACGTATATATGTACAGATTTATAATTTATTAAATTCATTCACATGAATAATAAATNAGAAATTGAAGTCACTAACAATGAACAAAACAATCTTTAAAGGAGTAGGATGTGCTAGCTAGTGATATTGAGATAATCAAACAAAATGGTAATAAAAAAATTGAAAGATGGCAGAGAATCATAATCATATAAATTAATTATAATGTCATATTTACCAAATCTAAATATTCTTTGTACTTATATGCTGCGTTTGGTTCGGATGATTAGCCGTGATAGATTATTTTATCCTACTTAGTCAGCTGTTTGATACGTGTGATTATTTAACCAAGTCAATCCCTCCTATGAATGATTAAGTTATATTAGGTAGGTTAAAATAATACCTCCTCACCCCCTAGGATTATTTATCCAACTCTTAATACCTCCTATTTTTCCAATTTTACCCTTCTCTTATATTCAAACTCACCACCAATTCCCACCACCGACCGCCGCCGCCGCCGCCACCACGATCGCCGCCGGCCGAGCCCCGGCTGAGCCGCCGGCCGCCGCCGCCGCGAAGGGGAAGGGCAATTTTGTCTTCTCATCAAAAAATTCAAAATTATCCTACACTTAAAAATCTTACCAAACATAATATTATTTTACACCATATATTACAATCCTATCACAATCATTTTCTTTATCATTTACATACTAATCATTAGTTTATCTTATCCTTGCAACCAAACATAGCCATAGGCTATAAATAGTCACTCATGTAATTCATTTGTGATTATTTATTTTCTTCACAAAAAAAATTCTTGTGTGACAGTCTTATGTGTCAATTTTGTTAGAAAGATCTTCTATTTGAGTCACACATGAAAAAACATATATTTTTTAAATCAAAAGTATTATTTTTTATTATAAATATAGACGGAATTGACTGGTTATACGAATAAAAACATGTGAGACTGTTTCACAAAAAACTTACTCTATTTTCTTCCTTTTACAACATGAAATTTTTTATTTTTCAGTATTTTTTTATCTGTTCTTATTTCTTAGAAATATGAGAAGAAAATGGAAGATGCATGAACTATAAATCGCTTTGTGCTTATTTAGCAATAGTAAACAAATACTCAGCCTATATACTACACTGATATATCTCCTCTCGACACAATTTCATTCAAAAAAACATAAAATGCTCGAGGTGGATCCCACCTGTTTTATTCGATGCATATGCTATATAGAAGGGGAAAAAATCTTTAGATGTATGGTAGAATGTGTGTACCAATGAGTGATTTTTTTGTTTAGTACAAAGCGGAGGAGGGAGATCGAACCAACGTCTACAAATTACGTGGACGAGAACACTACAAAGCCAGGCCTCACCAATTAGTGATTTTGAATATTGTCAATTGTCACCCCTTTGTTTGTGGTGCATGGGGACTGTCAGGCATGCTTTAGCAATTTCAAATTTGCCACAGATGGCATGGGTTAAATTTATTCATATTTAATGTATTGAGGAATCAAATATTAAAAGCTTAATACCATTTAAGCGCCCTAATGCCAATCAAAATTGCCAGTTAGACAGAAATATCAACCAAAGAAATGACGAATGAAGGCCGAACAATAATAGGGTCCCATAAACCTGAGATGAAAACGTCGAAACATTGTTTTAAAACAGACATTGAGACGAATCAAAAGGATATAAGACAGAAGTTTATTAATTCGTCAGCATCGGTTCTTCCACTTTCACAGCATGATAAACAGATATCTTAAGTCATTCCAAACTCCAAAAAGACAGATCCGCAAGTTTACCTGGGCAAATGAATCTAAGCTCGGTAGCGAGAAAAAGTTTTGTACACTTGCAATTACTTGTTCAGATCATGAAGGTTCAGCAGCAACTCATCAGAGTTCAAGTACACCCTATTGGTCGAAGATGCTAGAGTATGTGAAATTTCTTTAGATGCTTCAATTCTTCTAAGCGTTATAAATGCCGGATTGTTGGCAATAGCTTGACCAATCAGCTGGGCACTTGCAGCCTCTCCCTGGTAATTACGTGAGAAAAGTTTGCAATATTTAAGTTGAATTTTACCGGTTCAGGCAGAAAATAGTGACAAACAACTAAGAATATTGTTCAAGGAACTCGTTAGCAGCAGCAAACGGAACAGATGTGTGTTGTTGTTGTTGTTGTTGTGTGCGTGTGCGTGTGCGTGTGCGTGTGCGTGTGTTTCAGTTTCCTGGAAATGTGATTTTACTGACGAAAGAATTAAAGTCTAATATAAACGAGCAAGGGTCCATAAAATAAAATGCGTGGTATAGTTTTTACCTGTGCTCGAATGATAGCACTTCGTTTGTCTTGCTCAGCCTTGTCGACAACAAACTTGGCCCTCTCAGCCTCTTGTGCAGCTACTTGTTTGGCTTCAATTGCAGCAGTGAATTCCTTTCCAAAGGTTAGGCTAGTAATGGACACATCATCCAATGCCATGTTGAAGTTGGCTGCTCTTTCAGTTAATATTTTTCGTATTTCTCTACTAACATTCTGCGTAACATAAAATTACTCCTAAATTCTAATTCCATTTATTTCAGAAATTACAAATCATAGCACAAGTTCAATCCCGCGTCATGCAAAGTATAATTGGAAAGCACACTAAACTTCTCAATTACTTCACACAAATCCAACTTTAGCCACAACACTTACATCAGATCCCAGTCAGAGTCTCTCTACATAAAAATGCATACAGTTTGCTTCACTCTATATGCTACAACAAATGTCTTGTGAATGAGTCCGTAAATCATTAACATATTTAAATTGCAACAAGATTTCTTAAGAAATTTGCAAATCCTCAAAATATTGAAATTCCCACACAGAGGATGCATAATGTTCGAACAACCGTTCATATACATAAAACCAACTACCATATAATGCATCCTTTCCCGATTCAAAAGGCAAAGAAAAACATTTATCATTGGCCTAGCAACATACCTCTCTCTGGGTGATAAGCTGGCTAGCATTGTATTGGGCAACTACAGCTTTCAGAGTCTCATGGATAATTGAAGGCAGGACCCTCTCATTATAGTTCTCACCAAGGGTTCGATAAATGGTGGGTAACTGGTCCGGCAAAGGACGAGTGAGAACCCGAAGACCAATTTTTACCTGCAATAATCAATTAGATGCCCCTGTTAATTAAGAAAAGGTACATTGTGATCCTAATTAATGGTGCAAAAAGAACTCTTTTGAAAGATTTCAGAACAAATTCTGTAAGGTATGTCTATCGATTATAACACTTCAGCTGAAATGACAAACATACTAACAATTAGGGTAAAAAATAAGTGGAAGATCGACAATAAGAAACAAGGAACGTGGAAACATAATGGTTTAGCTAATAGTCAGAGTCAATGTTTTCATAACCGGACAAGTGATCGAACCGGTATACCTTAAAAAAACGGTTCGATTGGTCGAACCGGGTCAACCGGCTGGTCGGACCGAAAAACTGTTTTATCATATAAAATAATAATATAATATAATAAATAATATATTTTAAATTCTAAAGATCTTAAATCTATATATAAATAATAATAATAAAAACTTTACCAAAGTTATAAATCTAAACAACATAAATATAATCAACTATAATTATATCTATATTTTTTTAGACAAAAAAATAAATCAAAATAAGCTCTAATACTAGTAAAATGTTATTTTTAACAAAGTTCAAAATCCAAATAACCATATATATACTAAAAATAAAATGTAAAATATAAGACATATTTTTTTTTAAAACAATATAAGAAAATAATCAAATTTAAAAAATTTAAAAAGGCTGAACTGATCGGACCAGTTTTTAATCAATTCACCGATTTATTATCGGTCTGACCGGTTCTTGACCAGTTTTTACCGTTTCTGACATGTTTGACCATAAAAACGGTTATCAGACTTGGTCCGGTCCGGTTTTAAAACACTGGTCAGAGGTAATAAAACGAAAAAAAGAAAGAAGAAAAGGACGATCAATATTTAAGAAACCCATGGAATATGGAAACATAATGATATAGATAATAGTCAGAGGTAATAAAACGAAGAAGAAAATAGCAAAAAATAAAAATTGAATTAATTTACTTAGGCCATTACTATTGTTTAACTTCAGAAAAAAGAGCTTGCACACAGCAAAAATACAGATATTGCAGGCTTCGCAACCTACTCTGAAAATGCTGATTACACAGATTTCTTTCCATCAATGAGGGTCATAATTATGTTGTGATTTGTTTAATATGTGTGTATGTGTGGGGAGAGGGAGAGGTTCACCATTTGAAGGTCACGACTGCCTGAAGTGCTCTCCACTAGATGGGGTCGTGCTCGAACATCATATATGGTTGGCCTTTCAAACCATGGGATTATCAAGTGTGTCCCTTCTGGATACACCTGTTAATTGAGATAAAAATGAATAATACATCATCATTTCATGCAACATACATGAAAGAATGCATATTTGAGCTTTGGTAACCGCAATAGGTAAAATCACAGACGCTCTAAGTCATTCAACAGTGGTACAATAATATAAACTAGAACATATAAACTAATTTTAGGAATTTTTTAAGCAGTGGAATTAAATAATATCCTTCTAATCCTAATTTATGCATGACATTAACATGTTAAAAATTGAGATCCCAGTTGCAAACATTCGCTTTTATAAGTGTATTCAAAGTCTTTTAACAATTCATCTTGGTAAATATTCAGAAAAAATCATGGTAACTGCATCACAACACAACCAACAAATACTCATCACACTTAATGACGCAGTCCATTATGACCCAACTCAGCAAATAAATTGCGACCCTCTTCCATTTTATTTACTGATTGATAAGCTAATAAAATGTGCATAATATATGTAGCCAAAGTAGATAAACTTAACAAATTATGAAATCTCCAGAAACCAAGAAACACCAAGAGATAGAATGTAAAACGGTCAGTCAGCCATTGAGTAATCAGCTGTTATACGCAGAAATCCCAAGAAACAGTACCTTTAGTTCCATTGAAAAGAATGGACATGCAATTTAAAATAAGTTTTTCTCTTAATATAGAATACAGATGATTATTGTCTAAAAATGCTTCTTACACAAAACTTGTCCATTTCAACATGGTTCTGGGCTCATGGATTGACAGCAGATAAATGTAACACACCGAATGGTAGCTAGAAAAAGAATGTCTATAATGGACCTCACCCCTTTTAAACCAATCAAAAGAAAAGTTATCAGAAATTTAGCAGCATGGTGAACATTAAAGGCATTCTTCTATCATAAATTAGTTGATAAACATTTTAATCACCAATCTCATGGCAGAACAGGCAAGCTGTAAACACGCTAGTTAAGCATGTATCATCCCGGAGAACGCACAAGAACATTCTCAACCCTAGTAGCTTTTATAAAATTGTGATGTCCTAAAGCAATATCGAGAAGTAAACTGCGTAAAATGTCAATTCTTTTTTAAATGTGAACATTGGATTCTCATAAAATTTAGTAGTGAAATTTAAAGTTCTTTCAATAGGCGAGAAGCATTTGTCACCAGTTTGATCTGTCCAACTACACATGATGGACTTGAATTGAATTAATGAATGAAGTCTAACTCAAATTCTTCAGTGCAGGCTTCAAGTCAGCATTAGATGCAAGCTTCAAGCAGCAAAGGAGAAAGATTCGGTGATGGTTAGCTAGACAGAGGCAAATTCCAGATCACAACCATAACTGCTACGCCCATTTCTACAGTGCCACAAATGCACCCTACCCCACCGGCAAACAAGCTCAAGATAGTGCACAAATCATAATTCAATAGAGCAAAAACCTTTACCCAATAGCCCTCGCCCGACATGTTCGGTTTCTATGGTTAAAATTTTTTAAAAAAGTAAAATAAATACTGAAATATACATTTAGGCAAACCATTATTCCAAACGGAAATTCAATCTGCGAAAATTAGGCACATTATTCCACAAAATTAACTGAAATGTCATGTCAATCCCAAAGATTCAAGGGCAAACCTTCTCTTTGACCCCAATGATACGGTTGAAAACAATGGCTCGGTGACCTCCATCAACATTGTAGAGACTGTTTGCCACTCCATAGACGCCAATCCCCGCAACAACACCAAGTTTGATCAAGGCAGAGATAGCACCTCCTCCAGGCATCTTTGGAACCTTGACGTTGCTAAAATTCATCTTCTGAACCCTGATTTATTTCACGATATCAGATCCCTCAGCTATAAGAATACTCTATTTCCCACACCCCCATCCCTAAACACATCTCCCTTAAAAGGAGAAAACAAAACCAAAAAAGCACAATCGATTTGAATTTAAAAGCGCAGTGAATAAGCAGGTTGAACATAGAGAGTAGAAAGTGGAATCGAGACATGAATCTGCTTACATCGAGAGATAAAATGGAGAAAAGGATGACCTACAATCGAGAAAACAAAAATGAAGAAAGGCGACAAGGGTTTATAAGAGAGAACTTGAGGAAGGGGTTAAGGTTTAAGCCACGGGTTTTGCCATATTTTGGGTTCTGGTGTTTTTGCGCTGTGTTGAATTTAAAATATTCATTTATTTAAATACCAAAAATGGATTAAAAAAAAAACCGGGTGAGCAAAATATAGGTTTAATCGAAATAATATTTTTCATACATGATCCAAATAAGAGATATGTCTCACAAATACGATCCGTGAGACAGTTCCACACAAGTTTTTGCCTAAAAACATTTAATAAAGAAAAAACAGCAATTTAGACTCAGCTCAATATTTAGCAAACTTGGCAGTCGAGCATCTAAAAATTCATAAATTCCCATGCAGTGGCCTTGACAATCAATAAAACAATCGTAGGAACGAAAAAACAAAATAAAAGAAGGAATTTTTAGAAAAATTAAATTAATTTATACACTCCCATATGTGAGTTGCTACATAATCTTAAATACATCAATCATGTGGTGAAAGATTCATGGAAAACCATTGTATGCTATTAAATGATTCCATTGAAATATAATAATGGGAATTTTTTTTATGTTAATGTTTGAATAACACTTTGTTTTATATTTTTTTTCCTTCTAAAGTATTATGTAGAAAATTATTTGGAAAAGAGAATTAGGGAATTTGAAAAAATTATTAAAATCTTTATAATATAGTATATAATATGTAATAATATAAATGTATATGATATATTTAAATATATAAAATAAATAAAACGTAACACCATAAATTTACATCAAGGATTTTATATATAAGTTGGTGTCTTTGATTTATTATTCTTAAAATCAAATTGGTTGTTGAAAAGCAATTAATATTAAAAAATTTTAAAAAATTGGTGGAGATAAGAACACCACATGCAAGACATTTGTCAGCATGTGCTTTCTACACTCTTATCATAGAGGAGTAACGTGCCAACGGTAGCAACAATGATATATGTGAGGCACTGCCACATAATTTAGATGTACAAAATTTATAATATGTGATTTTAAAAAATTTAGTGGATCTTATATATGTGTGGTTAAATTTAGATCTTTGATTCTATCATGGAAGTAATGCCACTACATCTAGGATGTAATCAACCCGTGCCAACACTCGTCCCAACTATACTAAATATCGAACAAATATTTCGAATTAAAAATAAAAAAATAAGCAAATGGAACATTTATTTATTTATTTAATTATTAGAAATAAAAGGCATGGACGAAGAAAATCATAAATAAAGTATTTAAAGTAGTCCCAATGCAGGTACAAATTAAATCAATGCAAGAACTTCAATTAATTACACCAAACCCTCGAACATTAAAGAAAAAGGAGAAAAAAAGTTCAAATTTTAATAACCAAAACAAATGCCATGCCAAGAGTTTCATCAGCTTATATCAGTATCCACATGTACAAGAACCAAATCCCAGAAGCTAAACCCGATCCAAATCCCATCTTCCCTGCACCACTACCATTATCAGCTGGTGTAGCCGGCGCCGCAGAAGAAGTACCATTTCCGGCGGCACCACCACCGCCTGTCTTTGGCGCTGGAGAAGCGGCCGGAGGATTGGGTTCTGTAAACTCTACGGGCAGTAAAACCTTGTCCACTTGGTAAACCGCCAAAGGACAGTCTTTTCTCACCGTATTGTATATCTGAACTTCGACGATCCCCGTGGACACGTTCAACTGATTGGCTTGGCCGGTGAAGTTGAGCCCGAAAGGACGGCCGTCCTGCCCGGTGGCCAGGGTCCTCACAGGGTTGCTGATTGTTTGAAAGTTCTGCAAAGTGTAGCACTTTGGAAGAATATGGTAGAGCAGGAGCTGTACCTTTTGTTGATCGCTAAGGTTGTTTAAGGTTCCTGTGGGGAGGTTTTGGAATGCGTTGTCCGTGGGGGCGAAGACGGTCAGCCCCTCTTTGGAATTGTTGACTTGGTTGTTGATTTGGTTTCCCACCTGAGTTTCGTTCAAGAGGCGAGCAAAGGTGTCGTATTGGCCCGCCTTTTGGAGGATCGCGAAGATTTCGATCGGCTCCGGGGCGGTGGGGGCTGGGGCAGACTGAGCGTAGGCGGCAGGGATGAAAAGGAGGGAGGCTAGGAGCGTAGTGAGAGAGAGGGAGAGGAGAGAGGAAGCCGACGGAGCCGCCATTGTGGTGGTAATGGCTAGCTGTGACCCGGGAGTGGAGATAATGCGGTATTGGGGTGGATGGGATATGGGGTATATATGGGATAAAGATGCAGCTGATATCCGGATCCTCCTGATAATTTAATGTTTTATCCAACGTATTCAAGTCAAATAGTTGGTAACCAATATATATATATATTAAGGGGGGTCAAATTAGGGGTTTTTTTTAAAAAAATAATATAATTTTAAAAAGTATGTAATAAAATATTGCAAATCTGAAAGTGTTGTGAAAATATAACAATCGGTATAATAAAAGTCTGGACTCAAATTTTTTTTTAAAAAAATAAATAATATCACGGATTCAATGAATTCGTGACAGTGGGTCACGGATTCTTAGAATCTGTGACCCATCCTCCTGCCCATAAATTACACCGAGTATTTGGCATTCTTTCTGCGCAAATATTCGGCATTCCTCATGCGGCTTTTTTTTGTTAGCTATAATTTTTCTCGACGTTGTGTTAATAATTTTTTTTTATCGAGAATTGTTAGGTATTAATTTTTATTATTATTATTGAATTAATGTTGTTTTATAATGTATTTTTTATAAAAACGTTTAACATTGACAGGTTATTATATTGTTCGTTGATTTTATCATTTATTTCATACAAATGAATCTTAAGAAGTAAAATTATTATTTTTGTTCATTTTATTTATTATTGTTCGTTGATTGGCTGAATTAAATTTGATTGACTGAATTTTATTATTGAAACAATTGATATTATTAAAATCAGCTTAATGTAATAATAATAACAAAATTAAATTTGCTTTAGTATTTATTTATTATCCGTTAAATAATATTCTTTAATATTATTTTCATATAATATTATCTCACTAAAAAAATATTATATGTTACTATTATTTAGTAAATGTATTTGAAACCTCCCAATATCTTTGTAAATGTATTTTCAAACTTTGCTCGCATTTTAACGTATTCTTGCACAATCTGTGTACATGATGCGCTCTCGGGTCAAATTTATGTTATAAAATTTATTGAGTGATAATTTGTATAAATGGAAGTCCAAATTTTTTTTATTAATCGCTCGTAATACATAATATACATTGCATATGAAAAATATAAGCTGGAGCAATTACTTTTGGTACATTTTCCTAGGAGAGAGTACTCAACATTTACTGTTTGTACGTGTATCATTAATTTACAATGAAAATCTAATTAACATTTGATTCGATATACTGATTTTCAGTTCTAATACTTTCACTTCTAATACTTAAATGAAATTTAAATTTTTTTTAATTATTTTTACTACAATCCAATAAATAAAATTTTTATTATTGAAACAATTAATATTATTAATATTAGCTTAATGCAATAATAATAAAAAAAATTAAATTTGTTTTAATATTTATTTATTATTCGTTAAATAATATTCTTTAATATTATTACCATATAATATTATCCTGCTAAAGAAATATTTTATGTTACTATTATTTAATAAAGATAATATAATCATTTACATTAATTAGTTTATTTATATATTATGAATTATTATTTATTTTTAAAAGAATCTATTCACCTTTATCATATTTATCAATTCATCGCCAGTATCTACGTTTTATTATTTACTGTCGAAAATGCAAAATAATTTCTTTTAATATAAAATATGTAGTTAAATTTTGTTAATAAAAAATATAATATTTGTTATATCATGATTTTTTGTTTGCAAGATGGCTGAAAATACAGATAATATGTTGTATTTGTGGGGTAGACACATATCAAATAATATCAACGCTGAAAACATGGATGAACTAATTCCTCCACACCGGTCTGACAAATGTCTTTGGAGATTGCAAAATGTTGAGATTCACCTCTGTGTCCGCCTATGTCTAACACGCATGAGTTTCTATACTGTCATTCAGTGTGGTCCTATTAAAAATTATGATAATCATTTGCTTACAGCCATCGTTGAGAGATGACATCGTGAGACACACACATTTCACCTTACAGTTGGCGATGCAACAATCATCCTACAGGACATTGCTCTTATTTGGGAGTTGAATATTGATGGCATGTCCATCACTGGTGTAGATACAGCGTACGATATGGTGACATCAAGGTTGTGGTACTAGCATACGATATATCATACTCATATTTTCCTTTAATACTTTCTCGCACATATTTGATCTCGTGTGCAGGATCACAAAGCACGATTCCCAAAAGTGTACTGGCTATCATGCTGACGTCAAGGTTGTGGTGATCTATACCGACTTGGGTAGACATGCATGTGTGATCATCACCATATTTTGTGATCATGAAGTAGCCTAAATTTTTTTCATAGATGCTCGAAGTCCCCACCCACAATTGCCACCTTCGGACCAGTTCTTGCATTTGACCTTCCAAATTGTCGGAGAACTTTGGACAACGATATATTCACGTCTCAAAATTCGAACAGAAAAATCTTTCATTGAAGCTATTAAATCATTTTTGCTCTTAAAAACCATTTTTACACCGAGCTCTGGCCTATCAAGATTGTAAAAGTTTGTTCGTGATGCAGAAGGAAAACCAAATGAATATGGAATTTGTTCGTCATATACTTCATTGAAAAATTGGGGAATTTCACGTAAATGTTGCTCCGGTGCAATATGAATGTTCTCTGTCATTGTTGCTCCAGACATCAACACATACGACGATGTGCCTTCATTTGCATTGTCAACATGATCATCATCTTCTCCGTCAATTGATGTAGCATAAAAATCATCATCGCTATTAATGACATGATGCGCAATGTCCCCAAATAAATCATCTTGCTCAGGCATGTGTTTTGTAATTGGGGCGGGAATATTTGAATCCTTCGTAGAACTATCACAATGTCTAACATTTGTGGTATTTTCTTCATCACTCAATGAATTTAAATCAAATTGGCATGTTCTACTAGAACCTCATGCAACATTAACTCCTGATGGAACCGTGATATGATGATCCCAACCCCCTGAAGTAAAATCCCATACTCGTGTTCTATTCATCCCCCATGCATGGGCTTCTTCGGTGTGAGCCGTGATATGGTGATCCCAAGGACCAGTGTCGATCCCAAAATATGTCTGAGCAAACTGTTCATCGACGTGATACATAGAAGGTCCCGCTTCATTTAAACCTACTGTTCCCAAACCTTGCGTTATTATCGGCATGACTGCATCAAAATCGTAATCACTTACGCTCTATAACAGTGGCGATGAATCAACGTACAAGTACATGCAATCCAGTGTGGGCAACTCAAACATAAATTATAGACTATCATCATCTGTGATATAGACATGCTCTTCAACGTAACGAGACAACGAGCTATAACAATATTCCGTTGACAATTTGATGCAGAATTTTGATGGGTCGATCTCCAGCTTGCGATGCACATAATTCATCAGTTGGGAAAATGTGGTATGCTGAGGGATTTTAATGGGCCTGGTCGCGGGTATACTATATCCAACTCTACTATCTTCAATAATAACATAGCCACCCACGTAGAGTAAAGCCCTCACAGTATCCATGTCTGGAGCGAAAACTAAGATATAATATATACAGTCATAACAAAATTTAATTATGAGTTTCTTACACATATATTAAAATATATATTTTATATTGGATTAAATTTGAATAATCACTTACAAAATTATTATTACTATTATTATTAAAATATATATTGTCAAATAAATTTAATTAGAAAATATATTTAATAATACCGATGTTTGTTTTTATAATAATAATAAAAATGTTATGACTTATATTAAAAATTTAAAATTTTAAACATGTGTAATTATAATTTTTACCGATATTAATTTCTTATATTAACAATTTTAACACTTAAGAGTATCAATAAATTTTAAAAGAAAATAAAAGATAATAAACAGAAAAAAAAATTCAAATTTACAATATAAAGTTATATTTTTCAAAATTTTTGTCTACATAAGCACGTTATAAAATTTGACCTTAAAACTTAATTGAATTACTTAAATAAAAGTTTTAAGTAAATTAATTCAAAATATATCATTGAATATATTAATAATAATTAATAATTCTTATATTACTTTGTATTAACATAAACATAATTATAATATTATAGATTATATTAATGATATCGAATTTATAATGTAATTATACACTATTTTATACTAAAACACTTATAATTTTTGTTAACAAATGTAATAAAATAAATTATAATTCTATCACTCTTAACTACACTAATATTAACTCATTCTCATATTTAAATAATATAAATATATTTAAATTACGAACTTTGAAATTTTTTTTTTCAAATATCAACAATTTATATTTATTATTACTGTCTTATTAGTATTCAATTTATATGTGATTAATATTAAAAATATAAAATATAACAAAATTATACTTAATAGTAAAATGAAACAGAACAAAATTATAATTACATTAATACAATATAAATAATACAATTAAAATATAATAAATTATTTAAATTACTTTTTCAAATGTGGTTGTACGGAATTTGTAATTGAATCAATGAATGATGTTTAATATCTGCAATAAATTACAAATATTATGAGAAATATTATTTAAAAAAAATTCAATATAAAAAGAAAAAACAGATATTCGACTGAGACTCGGCGCAATTCTCCTGAATTCTGATATTCAACACAATTCTCCCAAATCAAATTCTGAATTACTGAGACTCGGCTCAATTCTCTCAAATTCTGATATTCGACACAATTCTCCCAAATCAAATTATGAATTTTGATACTCATACGCAATTACTCGACGCAATTTATAAAGAAAAGGGAGTCATGGATAAAATCAACGAATAATATAATAATCCGTCAATGTTAAATATCATTATAAAAAACACATTATAAAACAATATTATTTCAATAATAATAAAATAAATTAATACCTTACAATTCTTGATAACAAAAAAATTATGAACACAACGTCGGATCGAGAAAAATTATAGCTAACAAAAAAATTATAGCTAAAATGAATCCGTGATATTATTATATTTTTTTAAAAAAAATTTGAATCCGAACTTTTATTTTGCGGATTGTTATATTTTCACAACACTTTCAAATTTGCAATATTTTATTACATATTTTTTTAAAATTATATTATTTTTAAAAAAAACCCACAAATTGGTGTCTTGGTATTCGTTAAAAAAATTAATTTACTAAATATCATAAATGTAAACTTTGATTTCTAATTTTTTTAACATGAGTAGTTACATACATATATATAATATAGTTTTGATACGGTGCACATATACTTTGTACACTTATGTGAACATTGATGAAGTGACATTCAAATATTAAACATAAAAAAATTATACATCTTTTATATATAAGTATCACTTTATCGATGTTTATATAAATGTACAAGTTCGTCGTATCAAAACTAATTGTTTTATTGGCCGCGGGAATCTGATAATTGGAAACTTATTGCGTTCCAGCCAATGATCGAAAAATAGTCGTTATCTACATTATTGGACAAGTAGCTGTTTGGGAATTTCATATAATTGCATGACACTCGTACATGTCTTGTATTTTAGCATATTCAACTTACACAATTTTCCTCCTCTCTCACTCTCCATAATATTTTTTAAAATATTTCCGTTGTGCCAGTTCAAGTTCAATCACACACACATATACATACAAACACATGTATTATGATTTATATGTGTATATATAATATTAATATTAAGAGTTCAGATGGTCTTGTGGTTTATATCTGTAAGATGACTCAACTCGATTCATACTTATCATGAAAAATAATACTTTTCATATAAAAATTCAATATTTTTAATAAATTGGATGGAATCAAATTAGTAAGTTTTACGTGTGAGACGATGTCACGATTTTTTGTGATGTATTAGTAAATTTATATTGACAAAAACTTGTGTGAGACGGTCTTACGGGTCGTATTTTGTGATATAGATATCTTATTTGGGTCATCCATGAAAAAATATTACTTTTTATACTAAGAGTATTACTTTTTATTGTGAATATCGATAATGTTGACCCGTTTCACAGATAAAAATTCGTGAGACCGTATCACAAGAGATTATTCATTTATATTTCAACTCAGAGAGACAAATTTTTGAAAGAAACGGATTGGATTGGAAAAGAATCGTGGAGGTTAGACTTTGCTGGAATGAGCTGGCTCAGATTTGAACTATGAATATTACTAATAATAATTTTAGCTAAGCAGAACATGCAAATGATGCAATGAATTAGCGGAAAAATTAAGCAAATTAATTACTTGACCTGTTTAAATATTGAAGATAATATAATTTTCAGTCAGCCCAATTCACGTCGACTTACATCTTAACCACTCATGAAAATCTACTTTGACTACCAGGTAATATATTTAAACCACGTACGAGATCCAATTATTATTATTATTATTATTATTATTATTATATAATGTCATTAAAAACGTCGTGTCTGTATCATTTCAATCCCTGTACGTCAAATGCGTTGGTATTTAATTATTGAATTTCATTTAATAAGTATTATATAAGGAACAACAAGTTTAAAAAGATTCAAAATAATATAACATATATCAGTACAGGTGGAATATTATTTAATATAAAAACCCTTAAATTCTTGAAAATTAGGAAAGAAATAGCAAGTCTAGATCTGAGATGCAACATATCGTGATTAATACGTACGAACTAACAAATCAAAGTATGTTAGAAGTAATTAATTTTAAGCTAATTACAAGCTGGCATACACATGGAATATGGCCTACAAGCATGTTATAATTATCTTGTGCGAATTTGACAACCCGTAGGCTGTCTCATTCATTTGTTTATTTGGTTGGTCTCCCACATGAAAACTGCTTGGAATGTATATCCTAATTGAAGAAGATTGTGTTTGGATTTAGTGATGGTAACATTCGATCAAACCATCTTGTTGGTGAGAAATTCTTGAAGATGACATTGAATAACAATAAATCGAGGTCATTATTAAATGTTGTTTTTTTAAGAAGATCTTTCTACATCCTTGGTATTTCGTGCTATCCAATATATAGAGAGGAAGAAAAATGTTAGATAAAAAATATTAATAACAATAATGAAAATATAAATATTTACGAATATATATTTATGAGAAGAACAAAAAATGTTGCAGGCTCTAACGAGTTGAACGAGTAGGTGACCGAAGCTTGTGGAAAACATAGTTTCCTTAAAACATATTCGTCATCTAACGATGGTGCTTTAGAATCGTATAGATGTTTGTCTCCCAAGTTACAACGGTAATACTGGTAGCAAATAAGTACAAAATGCTACTCCGACAAATAGAAAATATACTTGATCGTAATCACCTTTGAACATAAAACATTAAGAAAACAGAATGAAAAATGAGAGACTTTTGATCAATGTAAAAAAAAAAACTAGGTGATTATGTTCAACAATTGAATCTTGCATATTATAAGTATGAGTTACCCCATTGAAATTTTCTTTGTGAAAGTATATTATTTTATGAAAGTATATTATTTTACTGGCTGACTAGTAAACACGATGTCCTTGAACTGTTCTGTTTTTTGCGTAAATTTTGACGTACCTCACACAAGATTCTCATTGATACACTTATGTTCTCATAATTGTATTTATTTCGGCCACTGACACGTCTGGTCATGTGAGATGGTTTAGAGTCATGCAATTCTTTCGAAGCGGCCTCATTTTTCTATCACATACGTGATTCTTTGAAAGAACAATTTGCGTTGTTTCGCTTATTTTTTGATGCATAAGAATCATAGAAAGTCATAATTTATCCTCTACTTAACTGTTTCATCATAGCAATGAATACGAGATAACTTTCACAGTGAGTTAACAAGTTAGTGCAATTAGATTGTCTCATTGAACCTAATTCTTGAGATCTCCGATCAGCGTAGATTGAGTTTTCCTTCGTATCAACTTATTCCTTAGGCTTGAGTCTCATTTCCCTTGATGATTTTGCAACTATCTCTCTATTTAACCATTTGTTTAACGGATTCATTAGATTGTCATTTGACTTTATGTAGTCAACAAATATAACTCCAATTGATAGTAATTGTCTAATTATATTATATCTGCGATATATATGTCTAGACTTACCATTACACTTTTTTGTTTTTTTCCATTCCAATCATAGACTCACTATCACAATGAATACAAATAGTGTGCACAGGTTTTGGCCAGCTTGGAATATCTTCTAACATTTTATACATCTACTCAGCCTCTTTACCACATTCGTCGTTGGTTGTACATTCAGATTTCATCTAAAATTTGGATATTACAATCTGTTTAAAAAATTTGCATGTAATCGTTGCACCTCCTAGTGTGAATACAAATCCACTAGCATACTTTGAGTCTTTCATATCATATATGTAGTTTATATCACTGTATCAATCAATAACAACATAATATCTGGTATAGTGTAGTCCATAGTCACAAGTATACCTTAAATACCTAAAAATTCTTGCAATTTTTTTTAAAATGTTCAACTCCTGGATTACTTGTGAATCTACTCAATTTGTTTACTACATAGCTACATCTTGTCTTGTACACCTCATTAAGTATATTAGACTTTCAGTGATTTGAAAATGCTCTTATTGAGACATTGTCTCTCATTGATTATTTGATAGATGTTGACTTTAGTCTGTTAGAGTTTTACCCAATGCAAAATAATCTTTGTTGAAATTTTCAAGAATGTTGTCAACATAATGTTTCTTGTTGAGAACAACCCTTTTGATATTCCATGGATTTTAATTTCCATAATTACATCAGGGAAGCCCGTGTCTATTTCAAATATAGATTTCAATAACTTCTTAGTAGACTTAACCATTTTATCATTACTCCCAATGATAAACATGTCATTTACGTAAAGACATCAAATAACATAGTCATTTTCAATGTCTTTAACATATACACATTTGTCACACTCATTGACTTTGAATCAACTTTATATCATGGCTTTATCGAATTTTTCTTGTCATTGCTTTGTTGATTGCTAAATACAAAGATTTCACCAATTTACAAACCTTGTTTTCCTGACTAGACACAAAAAATCCTCTATGTTGTTTAGTGTAAATCTCTTCTTCTAAATCTCCGTTTGGAAAAGTTGTTTTTACATCCATTTAGTGTACTTCAAGATTTCTCAAAGCGACAATTGCAATTATCACTCGAATAGAGATTATTGTCGTTACCGGAGAATAACTGTCAAAGTAATCAAGCACTTCTTGTTGACGGTAACATTTGATTATCAGTCCGACTTTTAACTTATCTATAGTTCTATCTGATTTCATTTTCCTCTTGAAAATCCATTTATAACCCAGTGTTTGCTTCATGGAAGAAGATTTATTGATTCTCATGTATGGTTTTGAAAATAGATTCAATTTAAAAAATAATTACCTATTTCAATTGATCTCTTTAAAACTTTCAGGTTCACTTTCTAATATGAAAGTAATAAAATATGGATTGAAATATTTCCTACCCTAGCTCTCTTGCTACTTCTGGGTTCAACTCAATAGTTAACCTCTTGTTCTTGATACATTGTTTCATATGATATTGTAGAAGAATTTGGTTCTCTTTTAGATTTTCATGGAAATATATGTTCAAAGAACGATACATTGCTTGATTCCATTTGCATATTATGAATATCAAGTATTTGAGATTAATACACAAGGAAATGATATACACTATTATTTTGTGCATATCCAATGAAAATACAATCAACCTTTTTTGTCCTAATTTTACCTTCTTCGGTGAGGATACTACCACTTTGGCAAAATACCCTCACACTCATGAGTATTGGTAAGAAGATGTTCATCCTTTCCATAACTTATATTAACTTTTATCTTGTTTCTTTCAAGACATTTTATTTAAAATGTAATTTGCTGTTAAAATAACTTTGCCCACATATTATGTGGTAAATCAGAACTCAAAAACAATACATTTATCATTTTTTTCAAAGAACGATTTCTTTTTCTGCAATGTCGTTTTGTCGAGGAGAATAAAGTCAGTTACTTCGTGTCTAATTGCATGTTGAGCACAAAACTCAAAAAATTTTAATTCATATTCACCTATGCAATCACTTCTTAGCACTTTAATTTTCTTTTAAATTGATTTTCAACTTCACTTTTGTAGAGCACAAAATTTTTTATGGCTTAATTCTTACTTTTAAGAAGATATACATAGCATAATTTTTTGTTACCATCAACTAAAGTAATAAAATATTTACTTGCACCACATGTTTACACTCTTTTTAAATCACATACATCTGTGTGAATTAAATCAAGGTTTCATTATTTCTTTCAATAATTTGGAAAGATGATCTTGTCAGTTTTGCCTCATTACAGATCCTGCATTTGTGCATTTTATAAAGTTTTAATGTAAGAATGTTTTTAAGTTAATTAATATACGAATATTATCATAATTAACATGTCTTACTCTATCATGCCACAAATTAGAAGACTCAAGCAAGTAAGCAGACTCGTTAATTGTTTTTTCATCCACGGCTTGATAGCCATTACATTTAGCTTGAAAAGCTCATCACTTACATATGCCTTGCCAACAAACATTCCATTTTTAGGAAGACGGCTATCAAACTCAAAAACAATATGAAAATCATGCTTGTTCAAGAAATCACGAGTTCGGACAAACAAGAATTAAATGGAAATGTTCAAACTTAAAATAATAAATAAGAAAGACTTGATTTATGATTAATTCAGAATTTGTGTGTACTGTTCAATGCAAGTTTTTTTTTTTTCAGAATTTTCTCTCAGTCTTGAGTTTCCATATATATATTTAGTCTTTGAACTCTCACAATTAAATTGACAAAGAAGATCTCTTTCTAAAAAGCAACACTCATTCGGCCAGAAGGTGTCAACCCATTTGAATTTTGAATGTGTCCGTTTGAATCTGTCAAAAAATTTTGACAATTTAAATTCTTATTGTCTAGACATCTATATTTCTAAGAAGGGATGATTTCAGAATGAAGGGAGAGAGCTCTATTTATAGGAATTTTCATCCATGTGAAAACTCGTATAATTTGCCTACTGTTGCAAAACATGTTCAAAGTATTTGTTCCCACCTCATTTAATGATCCAATTGCCGACATCATTATTTTTTCGACATTTTTCCCACTTGGAGATTTGATTGAGAATCAAACACATCTCCACACATCCTTTCAATCTTACCGTTATCTGCTGCTTACGCTTCTGCTAGGCCACTTGAGGATTTACACCACTCAAATTTGTCAATGTTCACTGACTTGGTCAAAAAATCAGCTATGTTATCTTTTGTATGAATCTTCTACATATTCACGCTTCTTTCTTCTACTACTTCTCGTGCAAAGTGAAATTGGACTCCAATGTGTTTCGGAATGAAAGGCAGGATTCCTTGCGATGTGCAAGGCACTCTGACTGTCACAAAATAAAGGAACATTATCTTGTTTGTGCCCAATCTCCTCCAATAATCTTTTAATCCATATTGACTCCTTGCAAGCTTGAATAACTGTCATGTATTCTGCTTCCATCGTAGATAATGTCACAACTATTTGCAGTTTTGAAACCCAGCTTACAGCTCTTTCTGTAAATGTAAACACATAACCAGTAGTAGATTTCCTCTTATTAGAATCACCTGCATAATCTGAATCGACATAGTCCCTGAGCATAAAATCCGATCCTCCATAACATAATGCAACATTTGAGGTACCTTTAATGTATCTAAGGATCCTCTTAACCGTGCTCCAATGCTCTCGTCCAGGATTCGCCATATACCGACTAACTGATATCACTGCTTGAGCAATATCCGGTCTTGTACATATCATGGCGAACATCAAACTTTCCACTGCTAATGTATATGGTACTCTAGACATCTCTATCGTCTCTGCTTCACTGCTAGGAGACATCTCGGATGACAACTTCAAGTTAACAGGAAGAGGGGTCGAGATTGGCTTACTATCTTGCATGTTGAAACGTTTCAAGACTTTCTTCAAATAAATTTTTTGGGAAAGCCAAATCTTTCTGTTACTTTTGTTTCAGTGAACTTTCATCCCTTGAATCATGTTTGCTGGTTCCAAGTCCTTCATATCAAATTCTCTTGCTAACTGTGCCTTCAAACCTTGGACCTAATCTTTGTTGGGGCCTGCTACTGACATGTCGTCCACATACAACAACAAAATGATATACTCATCACCAAACGTCTTGAAATACGTACAAGAGTTTGCACTCAGTCTGTTGTATCCAAAGCTTATGGTATATGAATCAAATCTCTTGTACCAACACCTCGGCGTCTGTTTGAGACTGTACAGAGATTTGTTCAACCGGCAAACCAAGTTATATTTGTCTTTTTCCGCAAAACCTTCTAGCTGGCGCATATAGGCTTTTTCTTCGTCTTCAAGTTGTCCATGAAGCAATGCCATTTTCACATCTAGCTGTTCTAGATGTAGGTTAAACACCGCACACAATGCCAACACTACTCTGACGGTTGTAAGCCGAACAACATGAGAAAATATTTCATTGAAGTCAATGCCTTCTTTTTGAGCATATCTTTTTACTACCAATCTAGCACGATACCGCTACACTTGGTTATTGCCATCACCGCTTAATCTTAAAGACCCATCTGTTTCCAATGGCTTTCCTCCCTCGTGGTAGGGTAACAAGATCTCAAGTTTTATTCTTGTCTAATGCCTTAAACTCTTCATGTATTGCTATCATCCACAGGGATACATCCGAGCTTTGAGTAGCCTTGTGGAAACTCGATAGCTCACCATCCTCTGATAATAGACAATATGCAATATTGCTTTCAGTGACATACTGAAAGACAACCTGGTGGTCTTCTGTCTCGAGTTGATAGCCTCACATTGGAAACCTCAGACTCAACTTGTTCTTGTTCTTCGTGCTTTGGTACTGCTTCATAAGAAATTTGAGTTTCGTCCGTCATATTTTCCACCTGAAATATAGTACTTTCTGAATTCAGTGTGCCTTTGTCTCCCTTTACTTTATCTTCCTCGAAGATAAAATCTCTGCAGATGACAAGCTTGTGGACAGTAGGATCTCACAAGCGAAACCCCTTTACTCCATCAGCATAACCCAAGAAGATACATTTTCTGGATTTCGAATTCAACTTCGATATTTCCTGCTCATTGTACAGAACATACAGAGGATTTCCAAATGTATGCAAACGAGAATAATCAGTTGGCTTCCCAGTCCACATCTTTATCGGAGTCTTCAGATCAATTGCCACTGAAAGAGAACGATTGATAATATAACAAGTGGTTTTGATTGCTTCAGTCCTTAACATGGCTCTTGTTCTGTCCAACAAGATCCTGTTCATCCACTCCGCTACTCTATTCTGTTGAGGTATGTAAGCCATCGTAATTTTCTTTTGATGCTCTCATGTTGACAAAATACATCAAATTCATCACATGTATATTCTCCCTCCATTGATAGTTCTCAAACACTTGATTTTTTTTTCAGAATCCAGTTCAACCCGTGCTTTGAAATCTTTGAAAATCTAGAAAACATCTGATTTTTTTCTTGATTGTATACACCTAACATCTCATAGAGAAATCATCAATGAACAAGACAAAGTATCGCTCTTCCTAGGGATACAACCGGTTCTTGCCAAACATCCGAATGAATCAGCTCCAGTATGTTTTAGCTTCTGATAGTAGAAGTGCCAAAATTTAATTTATGTTGTTTACTGTTAACACAATGCTCACAAAAGGGTACTGACATTTTTGTAAGTCCCGGCAGCAGCTTCCGTTCTGAAAGAATTTTCGACCCTCGTTCTGACATATGCCTGAGCTTTCTATGCCATAACACTGTTAATTCTTCTCCTGAACCAATTGATGCAACAGCTAGTCCCGCCTCTTTGTATGTTTCTCCCAAAAGTGAATACAGATTTACAACAACTTTTTCCGCATTCATAACTACAAGCACACCCTTCATAATTTTCATGATCATGTTCTCGATATGAGTTTTGCACCCGATATCATCCAATTGTCCCAAGGACAAAAGATTTTTTTTCACTTCATTCACATGTCGTACTTCTTTTATGGTGCGAATGGTGCCATCAAACATTTTTATTTTGATAATACCGACCCCAGCGATTTTCAAGGCATGATCATTTCCCATGAATACAGGTCCTCCCGAGACTGGTTCATAATGATCAAATCATTTTCTCCGAGACGTCATATTCCACGTCGCTCATGAATCCATAATCCATGTGTCACAAAATTTGTGTCTGCCTTCTGCAACTGTTGCTGTTTCGCTGAATAATATTTCACCACTGAGAACTTTTTTCGATACTCGTACACTCTTTCTTGAAAAGCCTTTTACCGCCACATTTAAAGCATTAAATATTTTTCTTCTTACTTCTCGACTTTGATCTACCTCGTCTTTGGCTCCCACTGGAGTCATGGTCCATAAATCTTCCTCTTATCATCGGCAAAGTCTCTGCCTGCTTCGAAGTTGCCAACCTATCTTCCTTATTCTTACGTCGGCTTTTGTCTCCGAGAATCGCAGTTAAGACATCGTCGAATTTTAGAAAGCCCATAAGAATATTGTTGTTATGTTGATGATAAGTTGATCATATTAATCTGGTAGACCTTGAAGTAGAAGCTTCATGCGTTTATTTTCCTATATTTTATGCCCCAAGAAGTGGGTTGAGCAAATAGAGTATTGTGTATGTTGATATGGTCGGTCATCGATGAGGATTCAATAATCCAAAAAGTATAAAGCCTTCTCTTTAGGAAAATCATGGTGTGTAGCGAATTAACCTTGTACATCTTTGTCAGAGTATCACATATAACTTTTACTGTTTTTATCTCAGAGATACTTGCCAATATTTTGTATGTTACTGCCAAGTGTAGATTGACAACAACATTATCATTCATCTCATTCCACTTTCCATCGTCCGTCATTTCCACTGGTCTATCTCCAATAGCCGCCAAGAAATTCTCTTTTCTTAAAAATGCTTGTATCTTTATTTTCCACAACATAAAATTGCTTACATTGAACTTTGTTATCTCGTACCTGCCCGTCATTATGTTTACAACAATTTTAGTAGACTGGACAAAATAATCTTGTCTTAATAAAAAAAGTCTCAAAAAAAATTTTCTGATGTGGAAGATCAGTCTAGGCTGCAACCACAGAGTATACTCAGAATTTTAAGAAATTTTAAACAAGACTCTGATACCACTTGTTGGTCCCACGTGCGGCAATTTGAGATAATAAATATGAAAATAAAGAATAAACTGGACACCGAGATTTACGTGAAAAACCCCTAAAAATCATTAGGGTAAAAACCACGAGTAAGATAAAAAGAATTCCACTATAATATTTTACGGTGTACAACAACTTACAGTGTTTTCAAAGAGAACACACTCTCTCTTAATACAGGAGAACAAACACCTCACAAATATTATAGAACTAAGCACTTAAATACTATAAGATAAGAGAAAACTCAAAGAAGAGATGATTTCAGAATGAAGGGAGGGAGCTCTGTTTATAGGAATTTTCGTCTGTGTGCTCGTCTGAATTTTCCAGTCAATTTTGCCTACTGTGGTAAAACGTGTTCAAAGTATTTGTTCCCACCTCATTTAATGACCCAATTACCGACATCATTATTTTGCCGACATTTTTCTTCCTTGTCGGGGATGGAGACCTTGACGAAGAGCTCTGAATGGATTAAAATGCGCATGAGACGATCCACACCGTGGGATTTTTGTCGTTGATTGGGAGTGCATGGATTAATCCAATGAGGGTGATTGGTTTGCCATGTTGGTGGACAATATCAAATAAGCCAAGTTGAATTGCACATTTATGAAATTGAAAATTTGATTCCACACATGACCATGAGCATTAAGGAGTTGCTCAGACGAAGACGCCTTGTCAGGGAAGGCCATTTCTTGATATTGGAAATCAAAATTTGATCTTTATCCAAGATTGTATATAGAATCGGAGCCAAAGAAGATAATGTTCTTTTATACCCGCGGCCGGAAAAAGACAAGATAGGATGATACAAGCATACATAATCCATGTAACATTGATGATTTTTTACATGCATGCATGTCGTGTGATCCATGGTTGCATATTAATATAAATATTCAAAATTTATGGATTTTAATTCATTCTTATTTTATAATTCGAGAGTTAAATTAGTGGTTGGGGAAAATTAAGGTCGCTTGTATAGAATTAACGATCTACTAAGTACTAAGCCATTAATAAACTAAGGTATGGTATAGTGCTATGGACGAACGAATCTTGAATTATAATTTCATACTCATCCATTAATGTTTATATCGTTTTTTTTTTGGATTATTAGTCCACATATATAATATGACACGTGATTAATTAGTGTTTGTGTCGAATGATACAACATGTTTTTCTGGTCGTGACTATTCTACACATTAAAAGGAAACGAAAACAATACTACAAACATATATGATCTCCATATATATATATATTAACCGTCTGTTTGCACAATTTTCTTAAATGTGAGGTGTACTATCGATTTTTCCTTTTACTTAGTTTTTGGAGGAGTTATTCTCAACTCTCCTTTTTATCATTTGATCATGTGTCACTGAACATATACACATTATTTGGGCTAAAATAAATTTAGACCAAATAATTCAACACTATATGTGCTTAGATAAATCTATTTGATATTCGAACAAGTGGGAAAAGTTTGCACATATCAAAAAAGTTTGGGTAGAGCTAGAATCAAATCATTGACTACATTTTAAAAGTTTTTGGATTTTATATTACTTTTTAAAATTTAGTTCACCACACTCTCTAAAATATTTAAAAGATTACAATTTTTTTTTATATAATATTATATTTTTAAACTTTTTAATGAAGAATGTCATTGTAAATTTTTGCTATGTTGAAAGTTTATACATCAATAATAATATTATTATTATTATTATTATTATTATTATTATTATTATTTAATTAGAACTTTAGTATAAATATTTTTTAAAACATTAAAATTTTTCTATTATTTTTTTAGTAACAGTTTCATTCAATAAATATATCAAATACAATGATAAATAATTCAATTTGATACGATAAATAATTCAATTTGACAGAATGCTTGTTATACATATTTGAATATAAACTCAAGTGGTATAAAAAAATGATATAATAATTAAATATATTCATTATATCAATAATTTTAAATAATTATTTAAACAATCATACTTACTAATTTTAGAAGCATTTTAATACTCCGCATGGTGAGATACTAGTTATAACTAAAAACTAAGTTCTATTTGGGCGACGATGACAAAAATTAATTGTAGTGAGATTAAAGAAAACCGATGATAAACAAAAGTACGAGATAAGTTTCCCTTTAACAATAATACAAATAATTATTTTTCAAAATTATAGAAAAATCTCAATTAACGATCTCAGTCCCAAGCAAGGAGTGAACTTGTAGCTCGTGAAACCAGCCGCCGAAAAGAGTTCTCTCCATTGTGCCTCCGTTCTCTCTTTTCCAGTTAGTAAAGTCATCATCAACATATCAAAGAAGACCTGAGTTTCAGTTGCTTCGTGTTCTTTCATCTTCTCATCCTCCGTCACAACCATATCAACTATTATCACTTTTCCTCCATTTTCTTTCTTGGGAATTGCTTCTTTGCATTTCAGCAATATTTTAATGCACTCTTCATCACTCCAATCGTGCAATATCCACTGCATCATCATGTCAATTAATTAGTTCTTAATTTAAAATTTCAAGGTTGTTAAAAAAATCGGTTTCTTGTTTAATGCAACATGTCCACTACACCATCATGTCAATTAATTGGTTTTTAATTTACAATCTGAGGGTTGCTTGAAAAAACAAAAATGGTTTACTTGCATAATATATTGAACAAGACGTTTTTTAAGTGGAAATAAATTTTTATTGGTCAACTTGTACAATTTTGATTTTAATTCATTAAGGAGTTTGGTTATGGTGCACTAAATTTTAATTTCCTACCGAGGGTTGCTTGAAAAAACAAAAGTTATCGCGTCAAGGTCATCGGGTGTAATAATCTATCGAGTATGTTAAGATTTGGGTGGATTTATCAAGTAGATAGATATACAATAGTTTTTGGGTTTTTTTTTAAAAATAATTTAATTTTAAAATTTTTTTTCAAAAATAATGTAAAAAAAAAAACATTTTCAAAACTACTGCTCACGTGGAGCAGTGTCCGCGCTTCGTAAACACAGACGCTGGTCCACGTAAGCGACGGAATATTTTAGCGACGGAATATATATAAAAACCGTCGCTAATTAGCGACGGTTTCTTAAACCGTCGGTAAAATTGAATCAACGATGGACTATAAACCGTCGCTGTAAGGAATCAGCGACAGTTCAAAAACCATCGCTGATTAGCGACGGTTTTTGAAGCGTCGCTAAATGCCAAAATACATGCCCTTCACACGCCACGCATAATTGTATCAACACGCACCTGTACGCCTCGGATAATGTTGAACTTTCAATGGATTGCAACTTTGCAGCGTGCAATATACGCTGCAAAAAGCCATTTTTGTTGTAGTGAAGACAGAGAAAAAAACAAACAAGAAATTCATCAAGACTGGGATATCTCAATTGAATGTTGTTCGTTTTCCTCAACATCATTATGTGGTCGAATGTCATGTATAAGATGCTGCGGACCAACATTAAGCAAATTTGTAAAAATGTGTATGTTCGACCAAGACGGAGTCTTAAAATCCTGCTGACCAGACAAACCAAAGTCAGTCATCCCTGAATCACTGAAAAAACTAGGTTGAATAGTAGAGGTTCCTGAAAAACCTTATTTTTTGATGAACTTTTTCTCTCTTTTTTTCTCTATCTTCACTACAACAAAAATAGCTTTTCGCAGCGTATATTGCACGCTGCAAAGTTGCAAGCAGTTGAAAGTTCAAGATTATTCGCAGCGTACATGTCCATGCTGTTGATACAATTATATGTGTTGTAGGTATTTCGGCATTTAGCGAAAGTTCATAAACCGTCGCTAATCAGCGACGGTTTATTCCTTACAGCGACGTTTTTAACCGTTGTTAAAAGTAGCGACGGTTTATGACGGTTTATAAACCGTCGCTGATTCAATTTTAGCGACGGTTTTGGAACTGTCGCTGATTCTTTATAAACCGTCGCTAAAAGTAGCGACGGTTTATAATCCGTCGCTGATTCAATTTTACCGACGGTTTAAGAAACAGTCGCTAATTAGCGACAGTTTTATATATATTCCGTCGCTAAAATATTCCGTCGCTTACGTGGACCAGCGTCCGCGCTTACGAAGCGCGGACACTGCTCCACATGAGCAGCATCCGCGCTCCGTAAGCGCGGATTACATTAGTTTTGAAAATGTTTTTTTTTTTACATTATTTAAAAAAAAAATTTAAAATTAAATTATTTTTAAAAAATACCCATAGTTTTTACATAAATCAGTTGGATTTTGGAACCATACCTTGAGGAATACAGCCTCAGCGGGAGGAACAAAATCAAACATGTCTCCTCCAACAAAGGTCAACAAGTTATCCGTCCCTTCCAAGCCCGCAACAACATGAGGAAGATCCAGCACAATACACTTCAACCCAGGGAACGCATCACCAATAACCTTAGCCACGGTCCCTGTGCCTCCCCCGACGTCTACAATAGATTTTAAACCTTCAAAAACATGCTTGCAATCTCTAGTAATAATGCTAGCGACAAAATGTGCATCGCTAGCCATTCCTTCATTAAAGAACCGATTCAACCGCGGCTCGTGCCCTGCAAGCTCCCAAAACGGCTTGCCATGAGTACTGGCGAATGGCGTGGGAGTGTCGTTTTGAAACCACTCTCCCACATGATGCCATGGATCTATTAGAAGCGGGTCGAGTTGGGCTAGGGCAAATGGTGCTACGCTCGAGGGATCATCTTTCAAGAGGAGACGAGAGGCCGGTGTTAGCCAGTAACCCTCTTTTTCTTCCTTGTCGGGGATGGAGACCTTCACGAAGAGCTCTGAATGGATTAAAATGCGCATGAGACGATCCACACCGTGGGATTTTTGTCTGTTGATTGGGAGTGCATGTATTAATTCAGTGAGGGTGATTGGTTTGCCATGTTTGTGGACAACATCAAATAAGCCAAGTTGGATTGCACATTTCAGAGACATGGAGTTTATGAAATTGAAAATTTGATTCCACACATGACCATGAGCATTAAGGAGTTGCTCAGACGAAGACGCCTTGTCAGGGAAGGCCATTTCTTGAAAATGGTAATCAAAATTTGATGACTTTATCCAAGATTGTATAATGAATCAGAGGCAGAGAAGATAATGTTCTTTTATATCCACGGCCGGAAAAAGACAAGATAGGATGATTCAAGCATATATAATCTATATATCATTGATGATTTTTTACATGCATGTCGTGTGATCCATGGTTACATATGTACGTATTTATAGAGAGTGGCGGAGCCAGAAATTTGGTCTGCCCGAGTTACAATTTTAAACTTCAGAATTTTTTAATATTTTAAATTGATTTACCCAGGATAATATCATATTATTCCAAAATTATATAAAATTTACATATACATTTTTTTAAAAAAAATTAGCCCGGGTAAACAAGCATGTAGCGTTAAAAAAATGAGCCCGGGTAAACAAGCATGTGGCTCCGCCACTGTTTATAAATGTGTGAATGATGGAAAAGTTTTTCAATTGTGAACGAACATAATTATCCTTCACATATTTATTTGTTTTTATTATCAAGTAAAATACGTGGTAATTTCATATTTAGTCTATTAATTAATAATTAATACTAATTAATCATATTTTAAGATTATAGTTTTGTGGTTTTGACTTTTCTTCATTGTATTTCTTTCATTATAATATTTAATTATGTCATATTTCATTCTATTTCATTTTTAAAAAAAATTTATTTTATTCTATATCTATGTACATATAAAAGTGTGGATAATAAAATAGTTTTCCAATTGCGAACAGACAAAATTGTCCTTCACATGTTTATTTATTTCCATTATCAAGTAACATGTGTGGTAATTTCACATTTAATCTATTAATTAATAATTAATACTAATTAACCATATTTTATTGTTATGGTTTTGTGCTTTTGACTTTTTTTCATTATAATATTTAATTATGTTATATTTCATTTTTTTAAAAAAAATATTTCATTATATATCTATACATATTATAAAAGTGTGAACCAAGGTCAAAGTTTTTCTATTGTGTATTATAAACTTTGTCCTTAGTTTGTACATACAAGAGAAATTTAGTAAGGATATTTTTGCGAAATCAGTTATTATGATCAGGACAAAATTGTCAAACTACATTTATGCTAGATAATGATCAAGTTGCCAAGAAAGCTGAAACTCTAAAATTATTTGATTTTTATTTTCTTGTAGATGAATTGAACAAACTTTTTCACAAAAAATATTAATTTGAAAAGATTGAGATACCAAAATATATTGGTTTTATTTTTTTTATAGATGAAGTGAAAATGATTTTTTCACAAAAAACTTAATTTGTAGTTTTTTCACAAAAAATTTAATTTGCACAAGATTAATTACCAAAATTCTTTGGTTTTATTTGCTTGTAAATAAAGTGAAAATATTTTTTTCACAAAAAAACTTAATTTTTATAAAGAAATGATGTTAAATCGTTTTGTCCATTTTGAGAAGAAATGTATATTCTTGTCTATTTGATGCCTCTACAGGTCTTCACACAAATTACGTTTTTTTTAGAAATTTTTTTTCGTTTAATCTACAAACAAATAAAATCAAAGAATTTTGTTATTTCAATCTTCTACAAATTATGTTTCTTTTTTGTAAAAAATCTTTTAACTTAATCTACAAGCAAAAAAAACAAATGAATTTTGGTTATTTCATCATCTAGACAACTGAAAAATATGATTTAATTAATATGATATTAATTTATCAAAAAGTGTTCAACTCTTAGTGATATAACATATTTATGCAATATATTATTTAAATACGAAATTCAGAATTACGATCAACATATTTTTTTTATATTTCATACTATATTATTGGAAGTATTAAATTTTTATATATTAATTTTTTTTTGAGAAACTTCTTGCATATATAAACTCATTCAAAAGATTACAGATTTACAAAATAAAACAAATCATATTCAATTTAATATTTTGTGAAAAATATATGTTCATTTCATCTATAAGCAAATAAAAACCAAATAATTTTGACCTTTCTTATTATCAATCATAAGGAGAAATATTGAGTAATACTAATGAATAATTTTTGCAAAGATTTATTCAGAATAATTTTAAAATTTTACCTTCAAAGATATGTCATTTCAGATTACATAAAGCTATAATTGATTTGCTTATATCTATCTTTTATAAAAATACATTTTCGTCAATTGTAAGATCATCAAATAAGTAATTGTTATAGTTTCTAACCTTTACAAAGACGAAAAATGGTTAAAATTAGTAAAGCTATATGTATTCAATCATATATTGTTAACTTTTAAAAATAAACTAAGGCTTTGAAAAATATTAGTTGGGTTTTTATTTATAAAAAATATAGATAGAATAAATACTCACGAAATATTTATAAGGTCATCTTTCTTCTATATCCGATAATGCTTCGTATCATTTTGTGAAATGTAATTAACCGTCAAACCATCTTCATAACACCTACCCACATGATTTAATTATTTGGCATCATTATTTTAATTCGTAGTTATAAATTAAATAATCTCAATTAATATAAAATAAAGGATATTTAACATCATGTCCTTACACAAATTATGTTTTTTTTTTTTGGAAAAAATTCAATATATTTACATCCAAATAAAACAAAAGAATTTTGGTATTTCAATATTGTACAAATTAATTGTTTTGGGAAAAAATTATTTCATTTCATCTATAAACAAATAAAACCAATGAATTTTTGTTTTCAATATTCTCAAATTAATATTTTGTGGGAAAAAATATGTTCAATTCATCTACAAGAAAATAAAATCCAAAGAATTTTGGAGTTTCAGTCTTCTTAGCAACTTGATCCTTACTTAACATATGTAAGTAGAATTGATATCATAATAATAATTAAAATTAAATTTGAGAGAAGAAAAAATTATAATACATAGCGTTGACCACTTATTTTACCACGTGCTACTGATTTATGAAAAATAAAAATATAATATAGATAATATATTCTAAATCTTAAATTAAATTATTGATTTCAAATTCATGGATTAGAATTATAATTTTATTGTTAACAATGAAACAATATATCAAATATTGAATANATTTTGTGGGAAAAAATATGTTCAATTCATCTACAAGAAAATAAAATCCAAAGAATTTTGGAGTTTCAGTCTTCTTAGCAACTTGATCCTTACTTAACATATGTAAGTAGAATTGATATCATAATAATAATTAAAATTAAATTTGAGAGAAGAAAAAATTATAATACATAGCGTTGACCACTTATTTTACCACGTGCTACTGATTTATGAAAAATAAAAATATAATATAGATAATATATTCTAAATCTTAAATTAAATTATTGATTTCAAATTCATGGATTAGAATTATAATTTTATTGTTAACAATGAAACAATATATCAAATATTGAATATACACATGACTTATTTACATATTATTATTTATATAAAGTAGAATGAATTTCAAATTACATCATTATTGGGTGGACTTGAAATTTATCATAAGTAACATGAAATACTACTATATACACATGAAATGAGTAGATTTGAAGTTTACGATGTCACTTCACTAAATAACAAAAATACATTTGAATGTATTGAAATCATTCCATTCAAGAATAACCTGATTTATAACACAAAATTTTTAAACAAATATGTGGGGCCCTTAACTTCTAATCGTTATTACAATGCCATTTGATTAGGGTTAATTAATTACAGCGGAAAACGAGTTTAAATTTTCTTTACAATGAGCCCAAAACATGTCAACTCTAATTATAATACTAAAAATAGTATATAATATAGTCTCTTCTTAACATGTTACAATATAAAACAAGCACACACATAATCCAGACCAAATACATACAAACAAACTCATATCCTCGGGACATACCCGGTATATAGATACATATACATATATACTGGAAAAGACCACAAAACCTCAAATCAACCATGACTCCCTCCAGAAGTACCATCTCCGGTCTCTTGGTAACCTGAAGTACCTGTCATTGTCAACATACAAAGACAACAACAGCCCCCTCTGGGGTGTGCAAAGCTCAGTCTGAACCAACCGCAATATATACCACAAATATCTAAACAATGATATATGATATGCAATGCATGTATGTCGTGGAGATATCAGGTCAAATGCCCATCCACTGAGCACATGTCAGAATCAATCGAATCGCTATCAAATCAATGCTCGAGCTGGCACACCGGCCTCAATCAGGGATACTCGTATGATAGCGTCGACAAAGCGCCATCAAAGCCCAAATCTCAATCAATCATCGGGGCCACTAATGTCTATGTTTTAAGGGCCACATAATGCCAAACATAGCATCGTGTTCACAAACTCCAGAATCAAATCCAATCATATCAGGGTATCCAAAGATCATAGCTCAATACGCATGTCATGTATGCCACATAAACTCAACAAATAAGGCATATAGACATGTATTCTCAATCCAATCAATCAAACATATATCATATAATACAGATACATGTCGTATGTTACCAGGTCGCAACATACCTCAATTCTTCGTCTTCAGTCAATATAGCGTGATCCACAATTAGGATTTGAATATTGACACTCAATCTACATAGCCAAAATATTCCTTTCAATCCATGAATTCATTCAAGTTGCAACTCTATTAGCGTATAAGTCATTGTACGCTATTCAGTTTGAAATTTAAATTATTAGGAGAATTATCATATAATAAATCCTAATAATTACTTATATCTCATCAATAATATTTATCTAGTCATGTCCAATGAAGATTTAAAGTTTCAAAATTATTTTTACACTTCACAAATTCATATTAAATTGAAATCTTGATATAATTTAATTTCAACTGTGTACGTCAATTTTTTCATCAACGATTTTAGCGCATATAGTGAAATCAAATGCATATACATGCTATTCTATCAATTCATTAAATAAAGATGTCAAATCTAAGAGAAATTACCTAAAAAAGACGTTCTCAACACGAAGATTTCGAATATATAATTTATTCTGAGTTAAAACAACAAGTCAATATACTTTTGAGGGTTAGAACTTGAAGCCTCTCTGTTCCTCCTTTTCTTTCTCGCTTCGTTCTCGTTTCTTCTTTACTTTCGTTTCTCTTCTTTAATTTAAATTAACTCACCACCTTTTCTTTCCTTTAGTTGCTTACACGTATATGCCTCATGCAGTGAACAACCACTTATTTGTGTTAAGGAACAAGTTGGATGCATTCTCCAATGAGAAAAAGGCACGCACAGGTAGTAACCAAATCATGATATTCTCATCTTATTCGTGATGACAATATTGCCCTTAAAATTAAATCAATTATTTTTCACTTTATTTACACAAGTGCCATCAAATTTAATTGAGTATTTTTCTATTAATTTACACAATTGCCATAAACACTTTAATGCAATATTTTCAAATCTATTTCCCATAGTCGACATAATTAACGTTAATCAAATCACGGGGTCTTACAAAATATCTTTTGCACTCATTTTATAATACTTGTTGTACAAATTATATTACATTGAATTTCCTACGGATAATGTTAAAAGAACAACTAATATATCATATTGCGATATTTACAACAATTATATCGTGAGATTTTGTTATTGTCTAATGAGATCTTATATTTAATTTATAATGAGATTTTGATAAATAAAATTTTTGTAAAGATTTTTTTGTGTGGTAAGAATTATTGTACAAATTTGGTTGTACATGTAACATACTCATTTTCTATTGACTAAAATAATATGAAAATCATTAATATATAATTTTCTGTAAATTAATCTCTTCCGATCTCATTTCTTCAACAACAATTAATGACAACATAAATGTATTTTCACGTGCGTCGCTGGTGTTTTTACCTAGTACATATAAATGTGTGGATGATGGAAAAATTTTCCAATTTCTCATTTAGTCTATTAATTAATAATTAATTAACTATATTTTATGTTTATGATTTTGTGCTTTTGATTTTTCTTCCTTGTCTTTCTTACATTATAGTATTTAATTATGTCATATTTCATTCTATTTATTTTTAAAAAAAAATTATTTCATTCTATATACATATAAATGTGTGGATAATAGAAAATTTTTTCAATTGTAAACGAACGTGATAAATAAAGTTGGATTATGTTTTTATTTTAGTTTGTATATAACAAATAAGTCATCTTCATGTTCTTAAATGTTTGAGCTATTATTTAAAAAAAAACATACTATTAAATTTACTTAATATTAGTCAATTATTTTTCCCATTTTAATAATTTTCTTAGACTTTCATTTAAATTCTAAATTAAATTAATTACGTTATTTATTGAGCTAAAAGTGTTGATGATAGAAAATTTTTCTAATTGTGAACGGACATAATTACTCTTTACATGTTTGCTTATTCTATTATCGAGTAACATATGTGGCAATTTCATATTTAGTATGTTAACTAATAATTAATACTAATTAACCATATTTTATGGGTATGATTTTGTGCTTTTGACTTTTTTTTTCTTATCTTTCTTTCATTATAATATTTAATTATTTCATTTTTTTAAAAAAATATTTCATTCTATATACATATAAATGTGTGGATGATAGAAAAATTTTACAATGTCAACGAGCGTGAGAAATAAAGTTGAATTATGTTTTTATTTTTTTGTATGTAGCAAATAAGACATCTTCATGTTCTTAAATATTTGAGCTAATTTTTATTAAATTTACTTAATATTTGTATCAATTATTTTTTCCATTTTAATAAATTTTTTGGGAATTTCAATTAAATTCTAAATTAAATTAATTACTATATTTATTAAGCTATTTCACTATCAATTGATTACATTCAATGAATTATTAAAAATAAATTTTGGTGTAATTAGATTTTAAAAAAAATTTCAAAAAATTATATATATGAAGGACTCATGATAAAGTATATTGATGATTTGAATGGAGAGTAATCCAAATGAATTCTAAATTAAATATACTGGCAAATAAAAAACAAAAAAAAATTTAAAATCACCATTATTAATTTTGAATTAAATAAAACGAATTGAAAATAAATTTATATTTAATCAAATTTTTTAAATTTATTTTGTGAAACTATTAATTTCTAAATGCACGAACAAATATAAAATTTTATAACTCAAAATTTAGTTGTGAATTTAATTATTATTAATAAAAAATTGCTAAATTTGAATAAGAAGTACATATAAAAGTGTGAACAAATGAAGCGTTCATCCACATAAATTAGATGATATGATACTATAAAGATATTGTTGTAAAGCTGCTAAAATGAGAAAGAGATATTGTTGTATTAATAGGTCTCTTGTGAGACGGTCTCACGAATCTTTATCTATGAGACAGGTCAAACTTACCGATATTCACAATAAAAAGTAATACTCTTAGTATAAAAAGTAATATTTTTTCACGGATGACCCAAATAAAAGATCCGTCTCACAAAATATGACCCGTGAGACCGTCTCACACAAGTTTTTGCCTTATTGTATGAAGACTAAAGTTTTGTATAGATAATCACTTGAAGCTTGTATTGACAATTGCTTAAAGTGCCTTTGATCGGAAAAGTCAATGAGATAAAAGTACTATTTTTTTTAAAAAAAAGTGTTTTTTTAATGGATTTTTTTTTTACAAAAATTAATTAAAAAACACTTAGAAGGGCTTTTAAAAAGCCATAGTTTTTTACGTTTGAGCTTTTGATTCTACTTCTATTTAAAAATAAAATAATTTTTTTTTTCATATTTATCCAAACGTCAAAATGATTTTAGATTGTTTTTATAATAAAAACACTTTAAAAAAATTGAAATTATTTAAACTACAACTTTGTATTCTAACTTGTTAGTCTCCTTAAACTCTAAATAGATTTATTTTGTGATACATGTATTTACGTTTTCCACGTGAAATGCACAATTTACAAAAATACCATTTAAGAATGCTCATGAGATGTAAATGCATGTAATTTTGTGTCATGCAATTTGGTTTTATAATTTTTTAAGGAAAATATAGAAGCTAATTAAATAGTTATTAACCTCGTTGGGACACATTTACAATCTACAATTTTCATCGTTGAACCAAAATTTATAAAAAAAAATATATAAAACTAGTTTAAAAATTACAGCTTTAGCTATATGTAAGATCCATAATATGGATATCATCGTCCACATCCGAAAGTCATGTGTTTTGAAGAAGCTTGTACATTTCAAGAAGGATTTTGATGGATCAAGAAAGAAATCAACTTCAATTGATATACTTTTAGGCATGATTGGTGTGCTGTCGTTGTGCTACCAAACTTAAATTCCTACTCTTTAAATAAAATTAGTGTAATGGTGAGTAGGGTCGAATCCACATGGAACGAGAGATTATTTCTTTCGAGGAAAAATAAATAACATGGGGGATTTATTGGATAAGAACAAACTAAAATATTAAAACTATAATTAAAAAGCAATAAAAAATAATAAAACTAAACGAGAATTAAATTACCAAACTCTAATTCAAGAGAATTTTCACTATTCAATTTTGTCACTGTTCATCGGCTAACATATTATTTATTCATGCAGTTACAAGTAATTAACCTTAGAATTATGGGGATAGCCGCTAAAATCCTTGTGTTTTCCTAATTTAATTGACCAAACCCAGCATCTAGTCAAAACTTATCAATAACTAACTGGGCAAGATAGCGTTCTATATTAATTAATAATAGCATTTTCGTTTTGTGAAAACAGTTAATCCTAAAATCTAACAACCGAGATTGCTGCAATTGATAGATCGAGTTTCGTTGATTTAATTAGATTAAATATGTTATGATAGCACAACACACCTAATCTATCGCTACTCGTGTACCAATCGTTCATGACAATTACGGATCACCGAATTCATGGATAGCAATAGAAAATTATATATCAAATTAAATATTTTTTGAAATTTATTTATTTATTTTTTAAATTTTTGATAGAAAAATAATATATGATTTTTAATATTTTTTTCTATTATTTTTTTAGTAATAGTTTCATTCAATCAATATATCAAATACAATGATAAATAATTCAATTTGACATCATGCTTATTATACATATTTGAATTTAAAAAATTATATAATAATTAAATATATTCATTATATCAATAATTTTAAATAATTATTTAAACAATCATACTTGCTAATTTTATAAGTATTTTAATATTCCGCACGGTGAGATACTAATTATAAGTAAAAACTAAGTTCTATTGAGCTACGATGCCAAGAATTAATTGCAGTGAAATTAAAGAAAACCAACGACGTTAAACCAAAGTACGAGATAAGTTTCTCTTTATCGATAATACAAATAATTATTTTTCAAAATTATGGAAAAATCTCAATTAACGATCTCAGTCCCAAGCAAGGAGTAAACTTGTAGCTCGTGAAACCAGCTGCCAAAAAGAGTTCTCTCCATTGCGTCTCCTTTCTCTCTTTTCCGGTGACCAAAGTCATCATCAACATATCAAAAAATAAATGAGTTTCAGTGACTTCGTGCTCTTTCATCATCTCATCTTCCGTCACAACCATATCAACTATTATCACTTTTCCTCCATTTTCTTTCTTGGGAATTGCTTCTTTGCATTTCAGCAATATTTTAATGCACTCTTCATCACTCCAATCGTGCAATATCCACTGCATCATCATGTCAATTAATTACTTCTTAATTTACAATTTCAAGTTTGTTAAAAAAATCGGTTTCTTGTTTAATGCAACATGTCCACTACACCATCATGTCAATTAATTGATTTTTAATTTACAATCTGAGGGTTGCTTGAAAAAAGAAAAATGGTTTACTTGCATAATATATTGAACAAGCCGTTTTTTAAGTGGAAATAATTTTTTTTGGTCAACTTGTACAATTTTGGTTTTAATTCATTAACTCGTTGAATTTTGGTTTTGGTACACTAAATTTTAATTTCCTATCATTTTGGCTAATTATTGATGTGAAACCAAACACATCAATATTTTTCGGTACATCAATAATTTTTAGTGTCATGTGACATATTCCGCGACACATCAACATTTTTAAGTATCACTTACAACCTAACAAATAGCATTGGAAATAGTCAGGGTTTCCAAATAGCAAGTCAATGAACCAACAACGTTATATTTCTTTTTGTTTTCAAGGATTCAGGTGTAATAATCTATCGAGTATGTTAAGATTTGGGTGGATTTATGAAGTAGATATACAATAGTTTTTACATAAATCAGTTGGATTTTGGAACCATACCTTGAGGAATACAGCCTCAGCAGGAGGAACAAAATCAAACATGTCTCCTCCAACAAAGGTCAAGTTATCCGTCCCTTCCAAGCCCGCAACAACATGAGGAAGATCCAGCACAATACACTTCAAACCAGGGAACGCATCACCAATAACCTTAGCCAGGGTCCCTGTGCCTCCCCCGACCTCTACAATAGATTTTAAACCTTCAAAAACATGCTTGCAATCTCTAGTAATAATGCTAGCCACAAAATGTGCATCACAAGCCATTCCTTCATTAAAGAACCGATTCAACCGCGGCTCGTGCCCTGCAAGCTCCCAAAACGGCTTGCCATGAGTACTGGCGAATGGCGTGGGAGTGTCGTTTTGAAACTACTCTCCCACATGATGCCATGGATCTATTAGAAGCGGGTCGAGAAGGGCTAGCGCAAATGGTGCTACGCTCGAGGGATCATCTTTCAAGAGGAGAAGAGAGGCCGGTGTTAGCCAGTAACCCTCTTTTTCTTCCTTGTCGGGGATGGAGACCTTCACGAAGAGCTCTGAATGGATTAAAATGCGCATGAGACGATCCACACCGTGGGATTTTTGTCTGTTGATTGGGGAGTGCATGGATTAATTCAGTGAGGGTGATTGGTTTGCCATGTTTGTGGACAATATCAAATAAGCCAAGTTGAATTGCACATTTCAGAGACATGGAGTTTATGTAATTGAAAATTTGATTCCACACATGACCATGAGCATTAAGGAGTTGCTCAGACGAAGACGCCTTTTCAGGGAAGGCCATTTCTTGATCATGGAAATCAAAATTTGATGGACTTTATCCAAGATTGTATATAGAATCGGAGCCGAAGAAGATAATGTTCTTTTATATATACCCGCAGCCGGAAAAAGACAAGATAGGATGATACAAGCATATATGATCCATGTATATCATTGATGATTTTTTAGATGCATGTCGTGTGATCCATGGTTGCATATTAATAATATAAATATTCAAAATTTATGGATTTGAATTTCATTCTTATTTTATAATTCGAGAGTTTAATTAGTGGTTGAGGAAAATTAAGGTCGCTTGTATGGAATTAACGATCGACTAAGCCATTAATGAAAATAAGGTATCGTTTAGTGCTATGGACGAACGAAGCTTGTATTATAATTTTATACTCATACATTAAAGTTTATATCGTTTTTTGATTATTAATCCAAATATATAATATGATACATGATAATTAGTGTTTGTGTCGCATGATACAACCTGTTTTTCTGGTCGTGACTATTCTACACATTAATGATCTCCATATATTATTAACCCTCTATTTGCACAATTTTCTTAAATGTGAGTTGTACTATGTGGTAAAAACTAAAAACACCAATTTATGTAATAAAGTAAATAATATTAAAAAAACAAATTATTATGAACTAATGATCTATTAAGCAAATACAAACCAGATTTAAAAAAAATGAAAATGGAACTTGAAGAATTAAATTTCCAATTATATCATTTGTCCATCCCTTGTTTATCTCATTATAGAATTAATAATATTTGTTTTATTTTAACAATTGGCGTGATGGGATGCATGCCAAGACCCTTATAAATTCAGACCCATATATAACACGCAAGTGGCTACACATGTACAAGTCACGGCCAACCGCGGTGAGAACGAAGGCTCTAACTGATAACATTTGTCGCGACGCGATGTTCATTGAAAAATCTATCAAAACGATGAAATTGATAGATAAATGTATTATTTTTGGTATTATATTTGGCGTTCAGTTTCATAAATATAATTTTATAAAATAAATATTTCCCTTTAATAATGGTCAATGGGTGGTATTTATAAAATAAATATTTCCCTTTAATAATGGTCAGACCATTATGAACTCATTCAAGCCCGGGGTCATGTTCTTGGTCGGGCAAGACATGGTTGAATGATACCACCCTGTTGGAGAAGCTATCTGGCCAAGCAGGGGATCCCTTGACATCCCCGGCACTTGCAACACTTTGAATTCTTCCCTGGCCAAACAAGACAGGATACCCGAGAAGATTAAGGTAAATGATCATGGACCATGTCCACCAGTAATCAAGGGGTACGTTCCCTTTCATGTTTCCAAGTCATCCGACACAGGCTCACCTTACCAGTCATCGACAAGAATCATCCATGTCGGTTCCTTCCTACTCAGACCGACAATGAGAAGATGGAAGCAGGCCCATAAGTGATGAATCGATAGATAATGCTTACATACTTGCAAACTTTGTCGAAATTTTGTTCAATCTGATGATCATGTATTGGATGTATCGCGGTATTTTTGGAGCTCTCATTGGAACATCAAGTCCAAAGGCATTTCCCTGATGTGGATGCTGATACTTTTTTTTCTTCATTATTTGGAAGATCCCTTCTAAAGCATTCAAGAGAGGTTAGAATTTTGGTTCTCAGTATTTCTGTACCTAAATTTTTATTGTTAGATATAAGGTTTAAATTGTGTCCAGTTGATGTCAACTCTCATAGCATCAACATGAGAGTTGGCATGTAATAATAGTTAACGTTATATTTTAAGTTTTGGTTGCAAGGATAGAAATAGATTTTGCAGCTGCTTAGATTCTGGAGAGGACTCTGTTTTGGAAATCATGTTATGTGATATTTGCTGTAGTAAACCCGGTTTCTGTCGATATTGTTGATCTCTTACATATATAGATTCGTGAGATCGTTGCACACGAGACTTATTCTTTATATATAAAATATAGATATAAATACTAATTGTGGATGCAACATAAACACTATACAAAAAAAATATATTAATCGGAACATATAAAATATTTGTCTATTCGAATAATTGATTTACAATTTTATTTCAGTCCATATCCGTATACCAATGAAAATCACTTTTATGGCCCCTTATTTTAATTTGGAAGAACAAAATGACAATCACCACCATAAAAGCCACCAACCTAACTATTAATTAAAGAAGACAGCTTCCTAACCCAAAAAGTAATATTTACACTTGTCTATCAATAGCATCCGGTGATATAATATACTTAATTAAGTTTAGATTAACTAATTTATTTATTTTTATTATGAAATTGCATGCCTTAATAATTATAAAGAAAAATCATTTAATTGGATGAATACTTCTATGTATATATTTTTAATTATAATCCTTTCCTACAATATCAACTTGGAAGGAAGAAAACAATCGTATATTCGTATTGAATTATGTTAGGCAAACCGTCGATTTTGCTACCCCGTAACAAATAGTTTGGTCCAATTAATTAATTTTTTTTAATTTTTTTTTAAATATTTTGCTAGTTGTGTCATATATATTTGTGTGAAATTAAAATAACTAAATTAGAAGTATAATTTTTTTATGTTTATCAAATTAGTCTTAAATAATTTTTTTAAAAAATTAATCCAGCA